>NC_084826.1:39465781-39495591 GCF_958449725.1 Rosa rugosa | reverse complement strand
AGGCCAATTTGATGATTGTTAAGGCATCCAAAATTGCAATTTACACAAATGGACCGAATCTGTCGAACCGGAACCGTTCGTATTTATAATGGTAAATTGCAGTTTTTGATGCCTTAATGATCACCAAATTGGCTGAAATTTTGTAGAGGTGATCTATACATTATGACTTAAAAACTGAACGGCTAAGATGTGAAAATGTGATCGGAAAGTGGGTCAAAACCAGAAATCCGCACCTAAGCAAAAAGTGCGGACGTCCGCACCGGAGAAGCGCTGTATATATATATATATATAATATATATATATATATATATTATATAGATGTTCGCGTGTTTATATATAAAAGAGAGTAAAATTAAGTTCTATAACCGCATATATATCTTTATTGAATGTTGCCAATAAGACAATACGTACCGGGGGGTTAGTGGCATCACTACCAACATAGTAAAACAATTCATCCTCTAGTAGTTCCAGGCCACGGATAGTGATAGGATAAGCGATGTCTGACAAATTAGGAATAGATCTAATGAGATTCCCTTCTTCCGAATACCTTGTAATGGTGAACTGCATGTTAGGGCCCTCGTATTTGAAAATGTAGTGTACTCTTAAATCCCATCATTAATTGCCATACAAAAATCAACCCAACCATTGACAAAATAAGACTCTGTTCCGCATTCGACTATAGTACACTCCCAAGACATTTCAGGTACACCATTTAGAGCTAAATAGGCCACCCGACTTGTGTCATTGACAGAAGTCCAAGCCATGAAGTTGGGGGGTATTCTTTGCAAAAATGTAGAAATTATACAAATTAAATGCGATATTGAGGTATATATATGTGTGTGTGTGTGTGTGTGTGTGTGTGTGTGTGTGTGATACCTAATGTTGGAAAAAAAACCATTATACAGTGACGTGCACTTACGAGCCTGTCAATGTCTATTGTAAGATCGAAAAAGGCATGAAACAAAATCAAATTGCTTTCCAAATATGGGTTGTCCTTGTTGGTTGCCATCGTCCTACCCCTGCAGAAGCAAAATTGTCGCATAATGGATACAAAATAGAAAATAATATTTGTGTCATTCAGAACGGAATCAACATGAGGATGACATATATTAAGTACATATATCAGAGTCTGGTTTGCTTCATGTTTGGGAATGACAATGACAGCAAATGATTATAGACTGTAAATAGGGTGGTTCGTGCAAAACCTTGATGCAAATCAGCTGCTAGGATGGAAGAAGTGGGGGACCTGAAATATTATTCACATTCAATGAAGAGGACCTCAATGCGTCTAAACACTAACCCAGTTGTTTGGTCTGCGTAAAAACCCTTCAGATTAGTCGGATAGGTTGACAGATGGGTTGGGAAAAGCTTGGGGACTTGGGGCACACTTAAAAAAAGATGTACATCCATATTTATACAGGCATTTTGGTCATTGGGTGACATGGCCGCGGGGAGTTCGAAGTTGGTAATCACATGTAGTAACTGTTACTTGATACGGAAAGGAAGATTCCCATCATATGCAATGAGACAAGTTCACAACAGACAAAGGTAGGGTTGAGAGGGTTATAGGAATCTTCTTTGCATGTAGGGTTGAAAAATTGACATTGACAACTCCGGCACGAGTAAAAGTATTGCACCCATGAAGGAAACATGACACAACTAGAGCTTCACCTCCATGAACAACGATTTTGATCTAGTGAGCTTCACCTTCAATCAATCATTGTAGTGAGCTTCTTCACTATTCCCACCTCCTTCATCACTAGTCACCGACGAAGCACAATTCCAATTGCTCCTTTCTCATCCACCTGAACCTGGAAATATACCCATACTATAAAAAACCAGATTAGTTGAATAAGAATATATGAATTTAGGACTTCAATGTTGAATCGAAATTGTATGGGCGAATGGTAATATTGTGAAATTTTCTGGAGGAGGTCGAAGAAGAATCGGCAGAAGTTCTTAGAAGAAACCATCTCTGTTTAAAATAAAACTGAAGGCCGGCATTAACAAGTCCACAACTGGGGTGCGGTGGGCAAGGCAGAAAGAGTTGATGGTGGCAACCCGGGTTCGAGCCTCATCATTCCCTTTTCGTTCCTTCTTTTTTATATTTGTTGTTGTCTTTTTATTATTTGTTTTTTAACTGCTTTTCGTTTCAATTTAAGTAGTTAGTTCAAAGAATCATTGGTTATCATTTTAGTTTCGTTTTGACGATATCAGTGACACAAAAACGAAATGAAAAGACAAAATTAAAGCAAAATTTGAATTTTGTATTTGACGTTGACTTAATTGAATTTTAATTATAAATTTTCCGATATTTAAGTACGTGCTTCGAATAATTAACCGCGAAGATCAAATCATATGGCTAATAGAGGAATATTATATGAGAAATTGTTGGGAAAAGTACTCTTACAGTATTAATGACGGATTGTCAAATTGTGTTTTAGTGTTTAGGGTAAATAAAGATACCGAGTGGATCGTTGTTGAAACGAAGTCGAAATAGAATAATATTTTACAAAAAAGCATAAAATATCTCAACCATTACATCCAACGGTTGGTTTCCCTAAGGTCTTATGTCTTGATAGGGTTGCCCTTAGAGGAATGTAATTAATAAGTAGTGTTATTAAGGTGTCATTGGTTGACCATAAAGATTGAAGTCAAATTTATGATGAAATTGAATTTTGTATTTTTACATCAAACATAAAAAATTTACATCATCTAATCCAACGGTTGCTCTGGAAAAAAAATTATTCTCAATTTCCTCCTCATTGTCGTTTTTTAAAAGACCACTTCACTATATAAATAATGTACAAGTTATACAACACTAGTAGACACATATTAATAGCTCACGAAATACTAACACTAAAATGAAAATCGATATATTTGATATTATCCATGTAATTATCGCATGTATATAGGTAACGTGTGCCAAAAATTTACCCGAGCGACATTCGTTTTGATATTGGTCAAAGGGGTCAACTCAATATACACTTATGCTTTCCTAAGGGGAGCCGAATTACGGGGATATAAACGTCCCGAATGTTTTTACATGAGTTGATAAACCTCTTCCCCACGAGAGTGTAAGGGCAGACGGATGGAGAAAAGAAGTTGCGAGCCTGTCATTATTATTTATCAGTTAGTTTGATAGATATTTTGAGTTTACGGTTGACCGCATGAATCGAGGCCAAAACAATGACGAAAGCATGTAAATTTTTTACCTTAGCCATATTTCCCCACCTTGACCACATCTAACGGTCGAATTTGTCAAATTCTATTTCTTTCACCTTGTTCATCTTGGAATGTATACTATTCTCTACAACCAATAAATATGTTATACATCACTAGTGGGCATATAAGGATTTTGTGAGATCCAAATAATGCAAATTGGAAATCGATGGATTTGGCATTATCCATGTATTTAACACATACTAATAGGTACCGTGTAAAAAAAAACCCCGCTCGGGCTAAGTTTTCATATTGGTCAAACAGATCAACCAAATATATACGCTTATGCTTCCCTAAGGGGAATTGAATTACGGAGAGATAAACGGCAACGATTTTTTTATATGGGTTGATACAGCTCGTCCCCATGAGAGTGTGACGCTAAGGGATTGAGAAAATAAATTGTGACGGAGTGGTTACAAGCATTTTAGTTCAATGAGTATTTAGAGTTTATGGTTGACCACGTGGATCGAGGCAAACACGATGACGAACATATGTAAAATTTTTACCATAACCACATTTCCCCGCCTTGATCACATCTAACGGTCGAATTTTATAAATTCTATTTCCTCCACCTTTTTCATTTTGGAAAGGATACTTTTCTTCACAACCAATAAACATGCTAGACAACATTAGTAGGCATATAAGGACTTTTTGTGATACAAATAATTAAAAATTAAAATCGATATATCTGACATTACCAATATATTGAACGCATATTAATAGGTACCGATTAAAAAAATAAACTCAGTTTTATATCATTTTATATTGGTCAATGTGTCAACCCAATGTACGTTCATGCTTCCCTAAGAGGAGCCGAATCATGGAGAGATAAACGTCCCGAATTTATTACATGGGTTGATACACCTCGTCCCCACGAGGGTGTGAGCGCTAACGGATTGAGAAAATAAGTTGCGAGGGAGTGGTTACAAGTATTTTAGTTTCATAAGTATTTAAGATTTAGGATTGACCACGTGGATCAAGGCCGATACAATGAAAAAAATATTTAAAATTTTTCTCGTAACCATATTTCCCCGCCTTGATGACATCTAACGGTCGAATTTTCTGAATTCTATTTCCTCCACCTCTTTCATTTTAGAATGGATATCTTTCCCTATAACCAATAAACATGCTAGACAACAATAGTAGGCATAAAATGATTTTGTGTGATTCAAATGATCACACCTAAATAGGACCTACAAGTTGAACGGTTGAGATGCCAAAATGTGATTGAAAAATTGGTGTAATGCCCTTGCCGTATAAAAAACCAACATTTTGGAATAATATATATATATATATATATATATATATATATATATATATATGATTTTTCTCAGGTAAGGATGTCCTTAGTTTTTCTTATGGAACGGATTTACTGTTTTCACCCACTTTCCGATCACATTTTCACATCTTAACTGTTCAGTTTTTAGGTCCTAATGTATGGATCACCTCTGCAAAATTTCAGCCAATTTGGTGATCGTTAAGGCGTCCAAAACTGCAATTTACACGAACGAACCGAATCTGTCGAACTGGAACCGTTCGTTTACATTGTTGTAATTTGCAGTTTTGGATGCCTTAATGATCACCAATTTGGCTGAAATTTTGCAGAGGTGATCTATACATTAGGACCTAAAAACTGAACGGTTAAGATGTGAAAATTTGATCGAAAAGTGGGTGAAAACCGGAAATTCGTACTTAAGAAAAACTAAGGACATCCTTAGTGTAGCCGGACTGTATCTATATATATATATATATATACATACTAATATGATACGAAAGCCACTAACATAGTTTATATAACACGTAAAGGCAGTAACAATTTACTAGGCCCGGGCTGACCGTAAGCCATAAAATTTTGGCCCGGCCCAATATCTGACCCCTACTACGGTCATAGAGTCATAGTTTGCCGACATTTATATACTAAACGACAATCCGACTATGCCACTCCCTTCAAAATAACCAATCGTTGTCTGGCGGTGTTACGACGGCGGTAGTCGCTATATGTGACAACCAATTTCCAACCCAGCCTCCGATTCACGAAGCCCGGCGATCGCTATCTCTCACAAGTTTATTCCAACTCAGCCTCCGATTCACGAAGCCCGGCAGTCGCTATCGCTCTTTACCAATTTTGAACTCAGCATCTCTCTGTACCTACCTTTCAGGTATATCGCACAGTCTGAATTGGTGTAACTGCAAGCACATAATATTTATTATAGAAAATTACATCGCTGTTGTGTAATGGTAGACTGTTGTCCGTTACACAATAAGTGGGGATTTTCAAACTGTGCTGACTGTTTCAGATGACAGCAATTGTTGGTGTTGTCATTGAGGAGTTTAAACCGCATGTATGGGTTTTCCGGTATGGGGGTGGAGGGTGTGGAGGATTAGGTCTGGGGTGTTAATAATGTTTTATGGTATGGGTTTACATTATTGGCACATTAGATTGCAATAAGTACATTAAACCATATTGTGTATTTTGAAATTTGATAGGTTATGATCATCATAATATGGTTTACTGTTGTCGGATTTTCCGTGTCCTTGTTGCGACCTTGTTTATGAAAAATTACCAAATCTAGTCAGACGTTGTTTAGAAACTAGGGTTTTCAAAGGTTGGATGTCATGTTGTTCCTCAATGAAGAAAGTGTGGGGAGCTGTTGGGCACCCCATGTACATAAGGTTTGAAAACAAACATAAGGTGATTAGGTGTTCAGTTTGGCAAGAATGGAAATAAAAGTGTTATGATATATGTCCTCAATGCCAAATTGATGCAGTCTGTAATATATAACTTATCGGGGGTTTTTCCACTTACATGCCATTTTTTGGTTGCTTACCGTCACAGTATCAGTACCTGACTTTATAAACTATTGCGGAATTTAAAATATCACATAACATTACATACGCAGTCGTAGTTATCATATAAATTGCTAATGTGCATTGTCGATCAGATATAGGTGGAATGAACAAATATAAGCATCAGTATCATTGTGGGGACTGAAATGTGTAACATGATAATGAACATTGTCATAGATATGACCGTAGCTGATGATGCCGTGTCAACGCCATAGCTGGGAAATGACGCTTGTTTCCTCCAACTTGTGAGGACACCGGAGAAGAATTGTGATACATTGGTAAGTAGACGCTACTGTGCATAGAAACAACACGTAATTGTTGTGGTGAATAATGACTGATGAATTCATGAAGATGACTTAAAGATTTTGTTTACGGGTTTGTGTTTCTAGAGTTATGGAAAAGGCTGTTACATATTTCACATGTGCAAATGTTACAGGAAATACCGAACCCATTTGTCCGCCGTTTCATGAGCACAGACAGAAATCCATGAGCTGAAATAAGACTGGAGGGATTTGAAAGATACGTAACATGGTTCATAGCTATAGATAGGGAAGGAGAGGGAGTTAGATTGGGAGATGGGTGGGGACAGTTTGTGAAGGAAAATATGCATAAATGGTGGATGCTATTGATGTTTCCGTACGAAGGGAGTATGAAGTTTCGTGTGAGGAGATATGAACGCAGTGGTGACCTCATGAGAGGGCCTCCTAGATGGACTATTGAGAGTGGAACATCAGTGAGGATCGCTAAGGTTGGTTTGACATTTGCACGGTATGTAGTGCAGGGTTCCCGGAACAGCACTGATTTGATAAGAAACAATTGTCACATGTCAGGTAAAACACAATGAAATTGTTATAGTCAAATGAGTTGGTAACTTGACCATAGATTTGGTGAAAAAATGTTTGCGCCATTGAAATTGTCATAATTTCTATTAATGAATTTATATAAATGACTAAATTATGTCATTGTTTTCCGTGGTATAGCCTGTGCCAGAGGACGTTATATCAGCCATCTCTGCTCTGCATCATCACCTAATTTCACTGCGCTTGAAGGGCAAATAGACCTATGGGGTGGGTCAATTGTGGTAGCTGGTAATGGAGCTTACATAATGGGTTGGGAACACTTTGTTAATATGTACTTTAGCAGGGAGGATTACAAGTTACCATCCAAGTGGTGCATACTAGACCTGAAGTATGTCGAGTTCCATGTGACGGCGTTTAGCCAATCCGGAGGGCTGATTACTGATGATGAGTATGAGCCGGCAAAGGACAATCTTGATCCAATGTACGTGGACAATCCCTTCGGATATGATATGTATGGAGAGGAAAACAGGGAGTTGGAGAGTGTTGACCCTGTTCTGAGTGAAGAGGAGGACGAGACAGATGAGCAGTTGGCAGATGCGACAGAAGGGGGAAGGAGTCATAAGGGAAGTACATTGTGGTAGAATGTGGAAGATATGGTTAATGGGAGGTTGTGTTTGGTTGTTTTAACGTAGTTTTTACAGTTGAAGTAAACAGTTTGTATTAAGTAGCTTATTTATCAAGATTAAGTGAGATTGATAGTCACTTTTAATCCTTCTTGGTCAAAACTAACGGTAGCCGAATGGTTATCATATAGGTGGAATTTATTTGACTGAGTACGGTGTTTGACTTGAACTGTGGTCAGAAAACTATGGGTGTTGTTGGGAACTCACAATCCCCTAATATCCTTCGGTCAATTGGTCATACATATTCCAAAATAAGCAGATTGGAATATGTAACAAATTAATTTTAATGGCTTAGGGCGTGAAAATCGTTATGAAATTCAATAACCAACTAAAAAAATCATACAACTTTATGGCTTAAACCAAACATGTTGATGCCTAAACGTACCATTTTGTGGTCATACCCATGTTAAATATTGAAATGTAGCGAGGTTGATGCATTGACGTAACATAATGGACAAACAATCATTGAAGCCAAAGGCGTTGAAAGTGTATTAGTTGGAAATTATGGTATTGAATTTATTGGTTAAAAATAATTAGTTTACGATGACACCACTAGTATTTGAGAATAGGCCAAATGGGCGTATTGGAGAGGATATTAAACTTTATTTGCTAGAGTAAATATGGTTGCCCGACGTTGAACTCGATGGAAGATGGCGGTTTCACTGACTGGGTTATGGTCTTCAAGTGTACAAAGGATGATAGTTTTCAATTGACGGGGAACGGTATTGATTACGGTTTAGGTGTTGAATGTATAGGGTTGACTGCGTTACGAATTACAGATGCGGAGTTTGGTTTTTTATTGTAAAGGCTAATGGTTGCATGTATAGGTAATTTGATGCAGCACGGTACAGTTGTATTATATGGTTCGAGGTTAAGGGGGTTCGATATTTCCAGTGGTTACAAACAACATATCGATCGTGAAATCAGCTACTAGGGTATTTCCCTTCGGATGCAAATATTTCGATATACACTAGTTTGGGCCGAAGGAATGGGAAGACATGGTGAACGATGATGGTTTACACAAAACATAATCTTTCCGATTAAATACTGTGGAATGGACATCTTATTCCCGGGTTTGGGTTTGTTTCTTAAAGTCAAGGGTAAAGAGTTGAGGGTGCATAGAGTGTAAACCGGCCCTATTTTAAGTTCTCATATTTTAGTAGTACGTGACAAGTTCATTTCCGTAGGTCACCCGTTGGTGGGAGTTGGTACCGCTGGCAATAGCATGAGCGTGACTCATTTTTAGCTAATTATGCTTGGCAAATGCTCATGAAATTACATAAATAAATGAAGGGAGGTTATAATTGAAATGAAAGGATTTCCATCTATAAATTTGAAATCGGAATTTCACAATACATGCATGCACAACTTCAACATTTAATACACAGAAACCAATTATAATATGAACCCCAACATAAACGAGTTTGGAAACGAAATATGATTACTATGGACTTGAAAACATCAAAATATGTCTATAACTATACATTTTCGTACTACACATATAAAGTTGGCAGAAGAAGAGCATAATATGTTAATAAATATCATAATGTCATACATAAAGGCACATTAGTACATGGATAAATGTCCTGCGAATGAAGGGGTATAGAATACAAATACAATTACCATAATGTTTGGGGTGACCTACAGAAAGAAATAAACTTAAAACAAATTACTATTAATATGTCATACTACATTCGACACAAGAGTGCAGGCTACTCGTCATCTTCCTCTTGAACCGGGGGAAAACGGCTGGCCACCTTCGATCCATCCTTCTCCCATCTGAAAACCAATACCCTCACCTTCCGGGCTCCTATATATTTCAGGATCATGTAGTCATCATGGAGTATCTTATTTTGGAGCAACAATTGGCCCCATCCGGATCCCAATTCGAAGTAGTTTTGAGGCTGATGATTAAGTAGCACACGCATGAGGCTGGTGTTCCCGCCAATGATTTCAAATTCATAAATGCCACCACTTCCATCCTCCACCAATTTCTTGTGAAGCGGACCATGGTCGTTTATCTACACGTACAAATGACGCGTTCATTATGTTTGATCCTCACAATTTCACCAAATTAACATAAAGATATGATTACGTAAACATCTTTAACTTACCATACAGAGAGTGGAATCATCTCTGACACGCAGAAAGTATTCATCATCGATAGGTTTGAAACCCTCCCTCGCGTAGTCAGAAATGTGGACACCTTTCTTCTTAGGTGAAGCTGCCATGACATGGCCGTCAAAGTAATAGCAGGACACGCGAAAATGCATGTCACCTCCATATGCAAGATGCAGGTAAAAAACGCCTTGGCCTTCGCCCACACCGTCTAAAAACTCATCCCATCATTATTTCAGTACCAGTTGGCACCCAAACATACGCATACGGACGCTGAAAGAAACAGGAAATCCTTCAACCGCCAAGGTTGCATGGCGTTCGTTGTCACCCTTCATGTGTTCATATCTAAAAGACAGAGGGATCTCCTGCACAGTAAATTAGACAAAATAAAAATGCTTACGATTGATAGTGTGGGAAATGGTTAGTGATCATGAGACCGCGCATGAATATATGCCAGAGCACCATATACTCATGTTAACAAAGGACGATGTACTACGTTTGCATTTACCAGTTCCCTACTATTCAGGCCACCAGGTCTTGCGATCTCCACCACAAAGGAGGGGAGGTCCCCCATCGCTGCAGTGGTACTTGTGGACATGTTCCTGCAAATCCACAACAAACAGTTTATCCGTCACTGGACATGTTGAAGCCGATTAAATTATGAACTATGCAATTCACTGAACATAGTTATATATGTTGGAAGGACCGATACCTTGCTCAGTTGTTGTGATGATCGTTCAGTGACAATGAATTTGAGAGAGAGAAAGGATGGGGTGAAGGGGGTTTTTGTAGTGAGTGAAGGAAGGGCAGTTATAGGGAAGTTACAACTGCCAGTGTGAGATTGAATTAGCACTACACGTGTTGGTAGGGGGTTAATCCATGCAATGTACATGCTGGGAGGGAATCCATTATTGACGGGGGATAGAGCACTTTATAAAGGCCAAACGGAAGCCAAATCAAATGACAATGCTGAATATGAATGCAGAGAAGGTGCAATATTTGATTGGTATTACTAGGTGGGTGGGTAGATTTATTTTTAAAACATTCAATAATGATTCTTAACAAGTTTGGTTACATGATCATACCGATCGGCAAAAGTTACGTACGTACAACTAGGAGAAAGAAATGGAGGAGTGGAAACCATAAACATTAAAAGGGATAATGGTCAACGTAACTCGGTAGGTTAAATTAACATAAACCCATCACCCGTAATTCCTAAAGTGAAACCATAAGCCCTATATCCGTCAACCGTAATGAAAAAAGAGTAACAACGAAGTGGTGAACCAATAGACAGATATTTTAAACCCCAAATCCATTTACATAAACATTAAGCAATAAAACCTTAAGGATATAAAACAATTGAATGAGGTAACAACATAAAAGCGGTTAATTAAAAAATATATATATTTAGAAATTAAATATCATGAATATATAAATATCCGGTTGGGTTTGTTAATTTAATTGGTTTGGCAAGTAATTGATTGTTTTGTTTGAGGTAACGGATGACAAGATGAGATGGTAGCTGGGAAAAAACTCGGAGAATATGCATTGTTAGGTAAAACAAGATGAAATTGTTGGCAAACATAAACGTGAAATATTTTAAAAATGTTAGAATAGAGTAAATGACAAGGGTGAACAAGCAAATTATGTTGTACAATATTATTATCAAATATATAGTATTATTAAGAGAAAATGTTTAGTTAGTTTAAATTGGGGAAAAAGTACCATAATGACCGTGAATTATGAAAAATAAATTGTTGACCTTGGAAGTTATTGACTAAGAAAATAATGCTCAACCACCGTTGGATGTAAATCAAGTGGGAGAGAGAATTATTATTAAGTTGATGTGTAAAGTTTTTCACTTTACTGGATGCAAAATGTAAGCGTTATTGAGCATAAAATATTTGGTCATCAACTGACCAAGTGAACACCACTGATTATTAAAAACTCTTTAAACTCATAAAATCAAAGGGGGTAATCTCGTCAACGTATAAAATGAAATGAAAATTGAGAAAAGGAAAGAAAAAAAATCAAAGTGAGAAGCAGATAAGTACGTGAATTAATTTAGGTCTAGAACGCGCCTCGCGCGCGGAGAAAGAAGAAACAGAGGAGTGCATCGTGCGATCTCTCCCGGCCGAACGCCGCCGGCGCCCCTGCCGCTGCGTTCCTGTCCGGGAGAGGATGATGGTTTGGGCTAGCAGCGTAGGTCAATGGTAGCGGTTGGGTTCGGGGTTGGAGAATGGTGACTCGATTTCGGAGGGGGCTGATCGATCTAGATCTGTTCTTTTGGGATCGGGGACAAGTATAGACGTGAAGCAGCGCTGGGGTGGGGCTTGCAGGCGGCAAGTTATGGTGTCACTGCGGCAACTGGGATCTGGGCAGCGGCTGGGACTTCGATCTCATGGCAGAGACCAGCCCGGAGAGAGTCTGACTCGCTTTGCAAAGAGGCAGCGTGGTGTCGGCAGAGAGCGATGGCAGCAGGTTCGGTGGGCAACAGCGCTTGGTCCTTGGTTGGAGTGGTGGTTGGGCCGGGCTTTTGCTTTTGGGCCTTGCTGGTGGTCTTTAATTTCTAGTTATTTAGTTTCTAGTTGTTTTGATAATAAGTCTCTGCCTCGTTTTGGTAGGACGTGAAGGGCTTTGTACCGGTCTATGCACCTTGTGTGCCTTATTTGCTTTAGGTAGGCGGCGAATTCTTTGTTTGGTCAAATGGTCGCAGCCTCCTAGTGGCAGGATGAAACTAAGTGTTGTCGGGTTTATCCTCCGACGGCAACATAGTAGGAAAGCTGTGCAATTGGTAATTATGCTACGTTGTAATCGGGTTACATATCGAGTTATCTTTCTGTTATGTCACCGCTATGTTAAAGCAAATGGAGTAGCCAGTAGAGCAGTCTTTGCTAGTTGGTGCTTGTTAGAATACAGGTACTTTGTAGAGATTCCTGATATTATTTCGGGATTTCCTCTAGATGCTTATTGTAATCAGGGGTTCAGGCTCTATGTCCCCCCCTTGTATTCGACAGTTTCATTAATCAAGGCTTGAGGGCAGCCGCACTAGCCCTTTATTCAAAAAAAAAAAAGTACGTGAATTAAATACTACAAAATAAAAATAAAAGTTACCAATCATGTAAAAAAAAATTACCCAATATTGTTAAAAATGTGGGCAGACATAGTGTAACAGAAATTATTGGTGGGGCGTGTGTAGTTGAAAATAATGAACCCAAAAATCACCAGTTTGATGTCAAAATAATTTATGCATGGAATAAAGCTACTTCACAAGAATAGATAATTAAAAAAAAACCTAGATTAGATAATTACAAATATTAAGAAAATGGGTTAGAGGCCCAAGTAACAGCCCCAACAGGAGTTGATAGTAGTGGGCCAGGCGGGAGATAGATGTGGTGGTCAAACTTGCATTGTGTGTAGTTGATTAAAGTGAACTTTTGTTCTTTCTGACTATATCTACAAAACAAATCTGACGGTCAGTACGAATCGGTGGTACAAAAAGGTACGGTTGGACTTCGATATACATATTTAAGTCCATGGGCCTTTGTCTCGATGGAGCAAATCCGACGGCCGAACATAAAGTCAGCCTCAAAATAGAACGTGTGGCTGGGGAGCAACAGAGGGCTAAAAGTAGATAAAGGGGTCGCTATCCAAAATTGACCTAGTTGCAAACAGAAGTGGAGTGAAGCCGTATCCGGCGGAAACAGCGGAAATCAATATTTCAGGGTAAGTGCCGATGTTTTTTTGGTATGTTTTGAATGGTTTTGGACCAACCGTTCAACCTTTGTAAGATCTAGTTTAACACACTGTCAGGATGGTAAATCTGTATTGCAGCATAGGGTGGAAGGGTAGATTGCAATATTGGACCGTATTCGTTGCCGGGAAAGTATAAAAGGTGAGGCCACCCTCAATTCCATACCTAGACATCCATTTTTTGTCTGATCTGGATAATTTATTGGAAAAAATTAAGTTTACCCCCTGAACTTTGGGGCTAAAATCAGACTGGTCCTTAAACTTTTTTCTTAATCAGATTGGTCCTTGTACTCTCAAAAGACATCACTCGGGTCCAAATTTTGAATTTTCCTCCAAATGTGACGTCACCATATCCGTTGGAGCCGACATGGGGGCCCAAATTTGACTGTTGTTCTGACATTTTTGACGAAACGTCTAAAATACCCTCCATTACAATTTTTGATTTTTTTTCTCATTACATCTCGATTACAGAACCCGCACAACTAGGAAGAGTACTTTTAATGACATTTTTTTTATGGCATTTTATGAAAAACGTCATGAAAAGTACATTCAATGACGTTTTTTTTACTGAAACGTCATTGTTTATTTGATACCAAAATTTTATCTTATGGTTGTGGCGTTTAGCAAACGCCATAGAAGTTTAAAAATTTTAAAGGCGTTTTAGAAACGCCATTAAAATCTATGGCGTTTTCCTAATCGTCACCAAAAGTTTTTTTAATGGCGTTTGGAAACGTCATAAAAATTATTTGAGCCCATGACGTTCAGAAACGTCCTAAAAGCCATGCCCAATTGTTTTTAATATGCCGCTCTCGGTCTTTTCGTTTCGCGCCTTTAGCCCATCTCATTTTATTAAGGATTTTTTTATTCTTTTCAACACTTTACTTTTTTCTTCTCGTTCTCTCTCTCTCTCTCTCGCACAGCTCTGCCTCCTCGTTATCCCTATGCTAGCTACTTGAAGAAAAACTCTGAGCTCAAGACTCAATGTTTCAATCTATCGTCTAAAAGCTTTGAGGTAACAATACCATCTCTTATTATCTTGGTTCAACTCAATTTCCATTTCACTTCTTCATGTTTGAGGTTTAGAACATTGAGAAATCATCTCCTTGGTCTAAGAACAATTGATTTCTCAGGTTGGAGTCCGATTTTTCTCTTGGGTATTACTCATATTGTTTATTTCCTGTGAAAGCATCTATTTGATTGAAGATTTTTGACAAATTGTATTTAGTTTTTGGGTTTAGGTTTATGGATATCAATTGTGAAATTGGGGTTAATAGTTTGATTTTCTTACTTAGATTACAGTTACGGATTGCAAATTTCATTTGGGTTTATCTCATAATAGCATCTATGTGATTGAAAATTTCCTCATATGTTTTAGGGTAAGACTCCAAGTCGTGTCCACCACTTAGTATTTTGCTGAATTTTGTATCCATTGGTAACATTCTAGTTGGTTTAGATGGTCTAGTAATTTGGTGTTTGCAATTATCTGTAGAGGGATTGAGAAGTTTGGAAGTAGCACAGCTATAATTGCAGTACTGGATCGTTTTTCAACTACCCCTGCTGCAAGGGCAAGTTTTTGCAAAGCCTCCCGAAAAGTGCCATTTGAGGACCCTGATCCTAATTTAGCTATTAACTATCAATTCTTTTCTACTCAGTTCCTTGCCTTGGCAGTTTATGCTTCTGAGCCACAAGTTCATGATATCGCCAAAGGATGACTTGTAGCCAATCTTGGTCTTGCCTCATTTTTGTTTTGGTGGTATGGAAGTTTCAACTGAACTATCCAAATGCCCATGGTCTCATAACAGAGGATCCTAAAGTTTTGTTTTATTTCATCTATTATCTGTAGCATTATACTCTTGCAAGATTCCAAGGCTTCTCTTTGTTTGAAAGATTGTTTCCATTCCCTTTACTGGCATACGAATGATATACTGACAAGGAAAAAAAAAAGCCAAAGACCATAGTAGAATAATCTGGGTTCTTTTTGTTTCATTTCAGTGTTTTGCTTTTCCTTTTGACGAATGTTGCTTTCTCAGTTTGTCAATACAATTGTAATGTCTGACATGTTCATTTACCCATAATCCTTCATACTGCTATATTTTTTAATGAACTAAAGTTTGGTACCTATAATTCATTTATCTTTGGAGCTTTACTGATTATTAAATATATGGCAGGTCGTTTGTGGCATCTTTGAAGAAAAGAATCAATCAATCGCATTTCTCAATTCAAGGTGAGCAACCCATTTTCACTACTCTCTCAGAGTAGCTTCAACCATGTTCATTATGATTTCTATTTTTCTCTTAATGGAACTTGATTTAGAATTTGTTATAGGGTGTTTTTGGTTTTTTTAAAAGGACAGAACTGTTGTTGGCAAGTGGACTAAGCAATTTCCAGGTATGCTCTATTCTACAATGCAACACACACACACACACACACACACACACACACACACACACATATATATATATATATATTCCTATCAAGCTAACAACCATAAGTGAATAAGCATATATTCCTAAGTGAAACCTCAATCCTAATAAATAAATGTAATGAATGAGAAAAACATTATTAAAACTTTGATTTGTTAAATAGTTACGTATCCTAATAAACTGGATACTTACTTATCTTCTGTACTCTCTACTGGTGTATTTTCAAGTTTGGTAATTGTGTGGTTAAAGTATTGTTCTGCTGCAGTTTCTAGGTATATCTTGAGTCATTGATTACCAGTTTCGATCTAGGTATTGTTCTGCTGCAGTTTCTAGGTATACCTCTTTCTGTTAAATCTCTATTCTTAAATCTATTCAAGGTTGTTGTGGAATGCACTTTTGATTATTATCTAGCTATGGTGACTCCATTAGGATGATTAGGACTGGGAAGGATCGAGTTCAATTACTGCACACCATGTGTTTGAAGTTATGCCTCAAAGACAGCACCCAAGCTGAACCAGTGGGCTATTCCATGATTTCCGAAAAACCTATACTTCTTGTTTTACTCTCAGTTTTTGACAGCTTAAAATAGACTCTTCAATGATCATTTTGAGCTTGGTTTCATGAAAAACGGAGTTAAAATGAAATACTTATGCCATTTTGAAATTACTGCACTGTTTCAGGATTTCTGCAGAAATCAGTATTTTCTGCTACTTTGGATTCTTATTTGACCACTCATTTGAACTGTGAATGACGTGAAATTTTGCAAAATAGTAGCTTTACATTTCTACTTCAAATCTGGAGAGTTTAGCATGAAATCACTGAAAGAGTAGTTGTTGATGAACTTTTCTTTCACTATCAGTCTTCTGAAAACTTCTCAAATTTGCAGCAACCTTGTTACGAAACAATCTGTTTGAAAGGCTTTCACACCTTTGTCAGTCCTTGAATTTTAGTATGTTAAAATAGACTGAATATTAACATTCTTATCTGGATTTCTTGTTAACACTTGAGCAGGTTTGTAGAGAAAACAACAACCATGGGCCATATGATATACATATTTGCTTGTTACTTATATGATGATTTTGATATGAAATCATACAATTCTGTGTAGTCGAGGAATAGAAGTGTATAATGAAATAATGCATTTAATCTTTTTGTTGGGTGACTAACTCTGCATTTTTCTTGATACAGGTTGTTGATGATGTACATCCTTTAACAATATATGATTCCTGAAGATTGTCTGAGGTTGGCTCTGATCATTTTTGTTACTGGTATTCATTATTAACACTTAGAAATATTCTGGACATATACTTTTAAGACAATACTTTGGACTTATGAAATAGCAGTGCATGTTACCTCTTATTTAGCTTTACTTTTAACATTGACAGGTTCTGTAATTCTTCTCTTTTATCATTTTTGCAATTCAGAGAATGACTTGCCTGCAGCCATGATGGAATTGATATGGATAATAACGCAGCAGTTGCTAATCTCCATCACTTCCATATACTGTGGTTTAGCTACCCTTCTGTAATCTTTCTGTCTTTTCTTTATCTTAGCTAACATATGCGTGAATTTGTAGAGGAACAATAAAATTTGCATTATGGAGTATTGTAGAGTGGGTATTTTATCTTTTATTAATTCAAATGTACATAGCATTAGAATTTTGTCATTGTAATGTGTAATATTTTTTGCCAATAGGACAATTAATTTTTTGCAATTAATCAAAAAATCAATATATATAATTTTTTTTTTAAAAACTGAAAAAAATTTGATGGCGTTTCTAAAATGCCATGGAATACATTTGATGGCGTTTTCAAAATGTCATGGAATACATTTGATGGCGTTTTCAAAACGCCATGGAATAAAATTTGATGGCGTTTTGAAAACGCCATGAAATACGTACATTTGATGACGTTTTCAAAACGCCATGGAATACATTTGATGGCGTTTTGGAAACGCCATGGAATTAATTTTAATGGCGTTTTAGAAACGCCATCAATCTGTTTAGGAAAAGACGGCACCGGTATTTACGGCGTCTGGGGATGGCGTTGAAAAACGCCATGAAATACATTTAATGACGTTTTTCAAACGCCATTAATCTATTTCTGTGTAGTAGTGCCGTAATCGAACTAAACACTCACTCGCTCACTCGCTCACTCGCTCACTCACTCACTCACCCACTCTCCTGCTCTCGCTCTCTCGCTTGCATCATCTTCAACTGTCGAAACCCAAATTCAAAATCCCCAAATCAAGCTATTTATGGGTCAGAAGATCAAGGCGACAGTACTTAGCATGGCTGGGGCAGATGAATGGATACCCCGATTAGAGAATGGAGGCGAAGATCTTCCGAATTACGGTGAGTTAGGGATTTGAATTTAAGATTGTTACAAATGATTTCGGTGGTTTATTGTTTTGGGTATTGCTTCACTGATGTTGATTTTTGTTTTGGGCATTTGTTTGTTTCTGGTTATCCGATTTAGGGCATTCGATTCCAAAAATATTGGGTCTTCGGTTACTGGATCTGGAAATTTAGGGTTTGGAATGTTCGTATTTAGGGGGTTTTTAGTTCACTTTATTTTTTTGACAGATTAGGGTTTGGAACCTTCTGTTTGGGGGTTGCGAGAATTAGGGTTTTGAAATTAGGCAGTTTTATATCACTTTATTATATAACTGTAAAATTGAATAATAGATTTGCATGTGGTTGTTGTTGGGAAGCTAATGCTGCTGATTAAACAAAGTGGTCCTCATAAGTGCTTATGTGGTCCTCCAGAAGAATTGATTTTTTAGGATTTTAGTTGTTGGTAGCCTTTGAAAACTGGGTTGGCGAGTATTTATGACAATGTGAGCATAAGTACAGGGTTTTCTGTCTAGGGTATATTTTGTGCTTTGTATCTGTCTAGGGTTATCTAGTATATATTGGTGCTGGATGTGAATTCCTTTTTTTTGTAATTGAATCTGTTCGTAATTGCAGTACATCCCGATTAGTTTACCTGCAAAGTATATCTTGGTGGATACTTCGATCACTTAGAACACAAGTTTGTCGGTGGAAGCATCAGCTACTACGATAATGTCGACACGGACAAGATGAGTTTAACTGAGGTGGATGGGATGGTGAGGGGTATCAATCCTTCTTATGTTGGGAGAATGATTGATTACTATTACTCCATAGGGTCTGAGGAAGATGCAACCACCAAGCTAAATACTGACCGAGATGTGGTGACAATGTGCTGTTGTGTGACAGAGATTAGGCTTGTGATCTTATACCTTGACCACAGAGACTTGCATGGAGATGACTTTGAAGAAGAGGATGATGTTTTCATGTATGAGCAAGAAATACCAGGTTTTTGGGATAGTCAAGCCGGGAGCACCGAGGTTGTCATAGAGGAGCTGCCTGATTCACCATGGAAGCCGAAGTCTTCTGTGAAGATTGAAGAGCTCCCTCCTTCACCTCAAAAGCAGCCTGTGAAGGCCAAAAGATATAAGGTTTGTGCTTCAAGGAAGCCTCTGCCTACTTTGAAGAGAACTGAGCCTGAGGAAGAAATTCCAACTCAGACAAGTAGAGCTCCCACAATTGATCCATCTGATAAAGGAAAGAAGAAAGTGGAGTTGGTTGAAGAAGATGAGTTTGAAGATGATTTGGATTATGGTTTTCAAGATGAGCTCATATATGAAGAAGATGATACTGCTGTTGATGAAGATGATGGTGGTGAGGGAGATGAGCAAGATCTGATGATGATGATGACTACAACCTAGCTAAGGATGATGATGAGTATGCAGGTTATGGGGTTGATAATGATTTTCTTTTTGAATGGTTAACAGAACCAGAAGTAGGTGACAAGGAGGGGGCTTCTGAGGCTAGTGAAGGGGTTAGCAATGAAGATGAGAGGGATGAAGCAACTGATGTTGAAGACAATGAGCCAATGTTTGTAGCAGTTGACTCAGATGAGGAAGGGATTGGGCATGAGTACAATAGTGATGAGGATGTGGTGCAAGACAAGTTTCCACAGTTTAATCCAAAGATAGACATGAAAGACCCTCATTTTTGCAAAGGCATGAAGTTTGCCACAACAAAGATACTCAGAGCTGCATTAAGGGAGAGAGCAATTCAGGATGGTTGGGAGGTGATTTGTTTGAAGAATGATAGAGACAGAGTCAAGGCCATTTGTAAGGCTGAAAATTGTGATTTTGAGCTGTTTGCATCTAAAATGCAACATGAGAGCACCTTGCAGATTAAGACGTATGTTGGGAAGCACAACTGTGCTAGAGTGTTGGATAACACTATCGTGAAAACACCATATCTAGTCCAGAGGTTTGCTGAGCATATCAAGCTCAACCCTCATATCTCAACATGTATTAATTTTCCAATTTACAATTTCGTTACAATTTTTCAATTCACTGTGTGGTTTGGTCAATTTTGTCATATCGTTTATTGTTTTGATGTCTCAGAGTCCCTACAACAAGTGATGGCAGCTGCTGTTAGAGCCAAGGTCTCATTCCAGCAAGCCTATAGAACTAAGATGACTGCTCTGAGTATGCTTGAGAGAAGCATGAAGGAGCAATATGCAAGGGTGCATGATTATGCTAAGGAGCTTAAGAGGGTGGACCCAAATACAACTGTGGACATCAAGTGTGACTTCAATAATCCAGGCTAGCTGCCCCTATTCAAGAGGATGTACATTTGTTTGGGGGCATTGAAGCAAGGATTCAAAGCTGGATGCAGACCATTGCTAGGCTTAGATGGGTGTCACCTCAAGAGTGCTTATGGTGGTCAGCTGTTGTCAGCAGTGGGGGTGGATGCTAATAACACAACCTGGGTGGTTGCTTATGCACAAGTAGAGATGGAGAGTAAAGATTCATGAGACTAGTTTTTGAGGCTTTTGGTTAAGGATTTGGAGATCACAGGTGAAGGAAATGGTTTCACCTTCATTTCAGACAAACAAAAGGGGCTTCTACCTGCATGTGAAGATGTGGTGCCACTAGCTGATCACAGGTTCTGTGTTAGGCACTTGTGGACTAATTTCAACAAGCTATTCCCTGGCAAGGTGATGAAGGACCAACTGTGGGCAGTTGCCAAGTCCACAACCATGGCTTATTACCACAAAGAGATGGTTTTGATGAACCAGATGGATTCAAAGGCTCATAAATGGCTAATAGGTAACATAATTATGCTAATAACTCCTGGGTGGTTGCTTATGCTTTTACCTTCACATTACTTATGCATTAATGTCAACTGTTTTACACTTTGCAGAGCCCACTTCAACACCGTTTTGAAGTGTGATGTGTTGTTGAACAATCTTTCAGAGAGTTTCAATGCCTGTATCCTACCTGCAAGGTCCAAACCAGTCATTACATGCTTTGAAGAAATTAGGGTGAGGATGATGAAGAGGATTGCAATCAGGAAAGAGAAGATGAGCAAAGTTATGGACCCTATCTGCCCCAGGCCAAGGCAGATTCTGGAGAAGAACAAGGTTAAATCTGCAACAGGTTGCATCCCTAATGGGACTGGGAGCCACAAAATTGAAGTGGAGAGCATTGGAGGCAGCAAGTATGTGGTGGATCTGGGCAGAAGGGCTTGTGCTTGTAGGAGATGGGATCTAACTGGGATCCCTTGCAAGCATGCCATATCAGCCATCAACTTCATGAGAGAGAAGCCTGAAGATTATGTTGATGCATGCTACCTGACCAAGACTTACATGGCTGCTTACTCTAACACAATCCAGCCTGTAAATGGGATGGACTTGTGGATCCCAAGTGAAGAACCTGCCATCCTACCCCCACAGTACAACAGGCAGCCTGGAAGGCCAAGGACCAAAAGGTTTAAGGATGCTTCTGAGAAGGAGAATGAAGGCCCCAAGCTTGGAAGGGTGCAGAAATCTCTGAGCTGCTCCAACTGTAATCAATTGGGTCACAATATTAAGAGTTGTCATTGACACCTCCCACCAAAGACAGCAGCAGCCAAGGGTAGCAAGAAGAGAAAGCTGAACTGACAAGACCCGCCCCGAATTTCACCCTGAAATCCGAGGTGGCCCTGCGGGGCCCACCTTAGAGATAACTCTACCGAGAACTGGTCGAGTCACCCCTAAAGTGGACTACCCAAAATAGTAACCCACAATAGATCAGAGCCAAACAAACAAGTGCGGAAGCTATTCGTCAACTATGCCTCGAACCTCGTACGCCCGACCTCAACTAATAACTCCTGCAAACTGGGCATTAGAAACCGAAGGGCCCAGGGGAAAGTAGACGAAAACGTTAGCGTGAGTGGACAAAAATAAACAATTTAAAATAAGAAGGATTTCATACTTTCCCACATTTATTTCATTAAAAACCTCGATGCATGCACAAATGGTAAAACACATTTAGCTTTAAAACCAAGGATTTCAAAACGATAAACCGACTAGCTTCGCTAGTCAAAACATTCGAAAATAATATATCGTAAAGCTGAAATCTCGTTTCTCAAGAAGATAAGACCAGCCCCGCTGGCTACAGTGAAAATCGGACTAGCCCCGCTAGTCAAGCAACGATAAAATATGGGGAAGAAGTTTCACCATACGAAAGAAGGGAGCCTCCCAGGCTCGGGTCGGAGTGTCCCACACTCTGGAGCATCCCACGCTCTGCTCTTACTCACCCACAAACACATAGTAAGCAGGGAGGAGTACTAATAGGCTAGCTAGCAATAAATATGACGACCCAGGTATGGCGGGTAAAAACCATTCAAAACCAATAAATCCATAAGGCTTCCCCATGTCCCACGAATAAAGAAAAACGAGGGTACGATTCCCAACCGTACCCAGAAATTCTCGTAAAACGTCATATAAATCAACAGCGTGTCCCACACGCTAAGAAAATAATTAGATCATCAACAAGGCATTCCCAATGCCAAAACCGAAAGTCGATAGATAAATAAGAAATAACTGCATCGAAATCCCATTTCGAAAAGCTTTCCAGAAATCTCAAAACCACGAATAGAAATATAATTAATTCCGGAAATCACCTCGGAAAAATAATTCGTCGAAATTCAACATCAATTATAAATTCGAATCCGAGCATAACAAATTAATAACCGAAATTCATAACCGGAATAAATCATAATTACTTCATGAAAATCATTATTGAAAGCAAATCCACGTGATAAATCGAAATAAATTTCCGAAATCCATTCGTATGCTCGAAAGTAATATATTAATTAGGTAAAGCATTAATTCAAGAAAATAAACGCATGCCTCATTATTTAAAAACAAACGTCCACTCACAGTACTAGTTGGCGACCACGCAAACGAGGCCCTTCATCTAGCCGTAGCTCGCAACATTGCCCTGTACACAATTATATTTCCGTAAACGGCAATCCGATAAAATAAATACGAACCTAAACGAAACCCGAAAATCTCTATCTCCAATACTTCTCAAATTCCACCCAAATCTCTTCCACAACACCAATTCCTCAATCTACATATTCCACAATGAAAACGAGGGAAATCCAACGGCCGGATTTCCCACAATTCCATCACAAAACTTCAAACTTCGGAAATTCACAAACAATTCCAAACTCCTCCAAAATTCACCAAACTTCACATACAAGCTCTATGATAATTATAGAATTTAACTAGCCAGAAAATGAAATTAAAAAGCTACCCTAGCCGCCGCTACCGCCGCCCACAGTGGCGGCGCCGCCGCCACCGCCACCAGCTCCGATGGCCACCAAACTTTGGCAGCAGCACCTACTCAACGGACCCAATAATTCTTTCAACTGTGACCAAGTCAGAAAATGAGCGGAAGTACCTCAACAATTAAGGAGAAGCTTGAACTCAAATTGTGAATAGTGACCGTAATCTTCCAATCGTCGATTCTTCCTCTACACTGCAAATCATGGCTCAAGGCTAGGGGGAAAATGATCCTTGGCAAAAACCGAACCTTCGACGCCGGTTTGGTGGCCGGAGACGGCCGGAATTGCCGGAAATCGACGAAACTCCAAATTGCTACAGTGAACTTCACGGCTCAAATCCAAGCTCCTCGGGCCGAGCCACCGCAAAACACCACCACAGGCGCCTAGAGGGAGCGGAGACGAGTCCGCCGGTACCCGCCATGCACCGCCAGGTGGCCGGAAAAGGAAAGTGGCCGAAGTTGCAGAGCGACGAGGAGAGAGAGAGAAAAACGCGGGGAGGAGGAGAGAGGGAGAAAAAAGAAAAATTACCGGTCTCCACAGTAACTTTTCAAATTTATATTACTTACCATGAACAGTAACTTCTACCTTTTCGCTTATAACTTTCGCATACGAACTCCGATTTTTACGTACCACGTATGCACGCGCTCGGTTTAACGTCCCCTACAACTTTCATGAAGAACATTTTCTCAAATTTTGACCCGAATAAAAAGTCAACTTTTAGGGCCCCCTAAAAGTACCGAAACGACAATAAAAGTGAAAGTAGTTGTCGTTTACCGTCCAAATGACTAGTAAACGGGTAAATTTGGGTTCGGGACGTAACATGAACAGTGGAGAGGCATCATCTTCTTAGGTATTTTTTGCACCAGAGAGATTGTTGAGGGTTCTTAAATGTATTGGATTATTATGGACTAATCATACACTAACAAACTTATCTGCCACAGCCAAAGGGTACCAAAGAGCCCTTGAAGAGCAAGAATGAACTCAGAGCTAAGGCAGCAAAGAAAGCTGAAGCAGCAAAGGTAAATTCATTTTACATTTTTGTTTGATGCTTTTGTTGGTCAATGGTTGCTTCTGAATGTATATATACATGTCATTGCTGCAGAAAAAGAGGGATGAAAAGAGGGCAACAACAAAGGAAGCAAGAGGATCTGCTCCAACCAGAGGAAGACCACCGAAAGCTCCTTCAAACAATGGTAAAGCGGCTTCAAGCAAGGGTAAAGCAGCTTCTGCACCACAAGCTTCCCAACGTTCGTCAAGGTCATCTTTGAGGATCAAAGATAATGCAAGGAATGCTGGAAAATAGGAATGCAGCCAAGGTTAGGATTTAGAGATGCATTGTGCACTTTTTTGTGCAACCATGTGCTGTGTCGCATGGTTGCTAGGTCTAATCTTTTGCATAGATGATTAGACCTAGATTTTTGTGCACCTCAATCCAAACTGTTGTTTTTTGTTAGTTTGGATGTAAACACACATTTATGCATCTATTATGGTAATTATGAACAAGCTTTTCTGCAAAATTTGTGATTTTAGTCATCTTTTGCTATTACTGTTCATTGTATTGTTATTGCAAGATTTGATGACTTTCTGGAAATTTTGGAGGTTAGGGTCCAATTTTTGATCTTTCAACACATGTTTTGGTGAATCAGCCATATTTGGGATTAAATTAGGATCTAATTTAAATTTGGGAGCCAAATAGATCACATTGTCCATTCTGCCCTCCTTTACGATTTAAAAAGGATTTATGTGGGCCCCCATGTCGGCTCCAACGGCTATGGTGACGTCACATTTGGAGGCAAATTCAAACTTTGGACTCGAGTGATGTCTTTTGAGAGTACAAGGACCAGTCTGATTAAAAAAAAAGTTTAAGGACCAGTCTGATTTTAGCCCCAAAGTTCAGGGGGGTAAACTGAATTTAATCCTAATTTATTAGTAAAAGTTTTGTCGGGTTGTGGATAGATAAATTAGGAATAATAGTTGGATGGAGTGAATGACTTGGATCCAGTATTGGCATATTGTAGTTCAATTTTGTGGTTGAAAATTGGTGGCTGGTTGAAACAGATGGTTCAACCGATGCACCACAGTATTCAGTTTAGTCAACGAGCATTCTATGTGTTAACATCAGTGTTTTGTACTGAATACCATTTATTTCACCCACTTGTACCTTTGCATTATCGGCCAGTATGGTTTACATATACATGCTAGTTTTCCGGGCAGGTCCTCTTGCATGTGTTGCCGAACTGGTCCAACATACAACATATGGTGTGCAACTAACCAGATTCAGGGGTGTTCACTACACAAATCATCATGTATCTGACATGGGTTTCCTTTCATTTCCTTGCATCCAGTGGTATTTATAAGATTGTTGTTGTTTAATTCAGTATATAGCGAGATAAATTCCATGTGTGAGTTAATAAATACTATGGAGTTCACATTGTTTTGAACATTGTTATTGAGATCATGACAATGATAATGTGTTTGTAATACGTGACCATAAGGATAAATTGAAGATGCCGATGGATGAAGTAATGGTCGACGAACCCTACTTTGTATGTTATCTGCAGCGTCCGGAAAGTTGGAAGAGGAATGTGGTGAGTTCATATGACAAATCTGAATGAATAAGAATTGTTGGTGAGTTCAAATATCATGTTATGTAGTTGAGAGGTAAATGAAGTAAGTTTGTGTAATTGCATGCAGCGTATTCCGGCAGAAAATTATGCAGGGTGATGAAGCAAAATTTGGGACAGCTTATTTAGACGGATTTTCTGACAAAACATGGGAAATATCAGTCGCTGCCGTGGATGACACTATCTGCTTACATGACGGATGGGATAGGTTTATTGCTGCAGTGGGGGAATGCCCTCGTCGTCATCTGAACTTAATGTTCAGATATAACGGGAACATGAATTTCACCGTCACACGATACTATGCAGATGGACATGTGCTTCTGCGCCCACCGTCCACATATAAGTTTGACACAGCTTTTACGGATGGGCCAATAATACCAACGGACAACACATTCTTCCTGTATGATGCACATGTCCCGGTCAAAGGAGTAGTGGTAAGTTTTGCCTTAAGTTTAAATGCAGTAGATATGATCTGTATCACCATTTCAGTTACATGTGAATGTGGAATCATTCAATGTTGGATTAAGTCGTAATAGTATTCCAGTCAAGTAGTGGATAACGATTTGTTATGATAATGCAGATTCCAAAAGAAGGGCTATTAAACAGGAGGCTAAGGGAGGAGGGACTATCCAAACTGTATCAGTTTTCGATGACTAACACCAACGGGAGGAAATGGGAAGTTAGAATGGAAAATCGTAATGGGGATGTGGTAATGGGTGGAGGGTGGGACGATTTCATACATGCTTATGGAATCGACGACAGGCATCGTCTAGTCATGGTGTTAGGGGGCAACAATGAGATGGTGGTAAAGGTGTTTGATGCAGCAACAGGCATAATGCTGGAGTTGTCGGAGGTCGGGAATGTAGCAACACAAACTAGGCAAGTGGGCGCAGAAGCTGAACACCGTGGGGACAAAGATAATACATAACTTGGGAATTCGTGAATGGGAAGGAGGACAGGACCAACCTGAACAAGCAGAGGGAGGACAGGAAACTACCTTCAGTCAGCAACAATATGACCTCCATGCAGTCCCAACTACCGTATGCAAGATACGACGGGGATGGGTGGTGAGTGCATATATACCTCATACGTTTTTACATCATAAATTGTTATTCATATGTAATACGGTATTGTAGGAAGTTAATTGAATGGGATCACGAAGTTATTATGTAACTTCTTAAACCAGGGTATTCGGTAAAGGATGGAAAGTAAATGAATTAATGCACTTGTTAATTGCAGGCTTTCAGTACCAATTATGTGCAGCAGGCAGAGCTGGATACGGAAACTAAATACAAAATGCAGTCCATGGATGGAAGGACATAGGAGCTGTGGGCAAAACCGTCTCTCAACACCATATATTTGACCAGAGGGTTTGCTGACTTCAAGCATGACACCGGGTTGAAGGAGAAAGATGTATGCCGGCTGTACCAGGTTGCACCTATGACATTTATATTTGAAAGGCTTCGACGCCAGGGGGGGGGAGCAGTAGTGGTTGAAGGCGCGCGTGTTGGTGGAAGTGGATAATTTTGAACTAGTACAGAAAAACTCAACCTCGACAGTGTGAACAATTTAATCTACTGATTGAACAAAATTGTGGACGTCCTATGTTTATGAGGTTGATGCATAGACTCTCCTACTGGGTGTTTTTGATGCTGTAATATTGCATAGTAATGGTTTATTAACGGCTACATAAATGGTGATGGGGATATTAGTTACTCAGTAGTAAACGTTTTTCTGGATACAAGTAAATGGAGACAATATTACCAAACTTGGATATCAACTTAATAAACTTAGGTAACTAATTACCCAACTTAGATTGTTTGGACAAACTGATGGGGTTACATATAATGGATTTCAATGACTATACGGTTTAGTCATACAATGTCTAGTTATTGGAATGCTATAGAATATGTTAATTATATATACGTCTCCATGACATGATCAACATAAGAAGTATATGATGGTATTTTATGAAGACAAAATGAACAATACTTGCCAAAAATTAGATTTATGCATCGTATACTCAATTACAAATTGACTTCTACATGTTTATTGGATCAGTAACATGTAATGAAACAAACTACAAATTTTGTAATAAAGCGACGTTTACCAGCTCGGAGTTTAGAAAAACTGATTTGATATTTCCATATTCATGTAAGTGGTGTTTTCAAACGGTTTACAAATATATATATATATATATATATATATATATATATATATATATATAATTGTTTTTTAGAATGTACAAAATATATATTTGACAATTAGGTGAAAGTTAACATCACCAAGAGTTGAGGGGAAAAAAATATATTTAAAATTATGATTTGGTTTCAAAGACGTTGACAAGGGGATGTAGGGGTCAATGACGCTAGGGTTAATGCATACGGGAATTTCCCGCCACTATATGACCTTGGGTTTCCCAATATCATGATGAATGGCGAAGATGAAGCCACCCCTACATTGAACTGGGACAAGAACATTCTTATGGACCGGATATAGACAATCACGGCCGGGGGCATGGGGGGGTCAGTGCTAAATCGATAACTGGGGCCTGCTTCACTGGCGAAACAGTGAAAACACAACATGTTTCATTAACGACCGACGATGCCAATGCGAGTTTCAATGCAACAGGAATCCACCCACCCATTAACGTTGAACCCAGACCACAGTAATTCAGAACCGTTTTAGCTGTGCAGACGCCAGTATTGCTTTAGTTACAGACCTGAAGGAACTGTGAAACTGGATCAGCAAGGGTGCGACAGGAAAACGTTGGAACAGAGTTCATAAAGCAGGAGCCCTGTGAAAGAGGTCAGTGATAGGGAATATATAATTATATTTCATATTGCGTTCATTTTGAGGACTTAATATGTCGTTTTCGTTTGGATCCTTTTATATGTGGTCTATGGTCAGCAACCGTAGCCGGGCTTTTTGTGGCTTAGATAGAGGGAAATACGAGATTACGACATATGTTTTTGGATAACCTAATTCAGATTGTTCTATTGCTTCTTAAATGTTTTAGTATCTGGGTCAGTACAAGGTAGGTCGGTGTAATGAATCCGGGGTTAACTGTGGTCGGTGGTAGCATGGAAAACTCCAGTATTAATAGGAGTCAGACACAGTTTGATTATTATTGGGATCCCACAAATCAACATGCGAAAAGTAAACTGCCTTTCCAGATTGGATGAATATAAAGTTAGAGGAATAACAGGGTTGACCTTCAAATATAGTGAAGCACAGTCAATAGGAAACTATAATTTTAGGCAGATGAAAAATTGCATTTGACGAACAAGTATGAAATACATGTGGCCGCATATAGATAATAATTTGACAACCCAAGTGGGTGAATGATATGAACAAACCATCTACATATACATCTATGTAAAACATTGGAGGTTTGACCGTATGTTTATGTTTAAATCAATATTTTCAACATTCATATATGATTTTATAATTAAGTTATGATTTGTGTCAAAGGTAATCACAACAGTGGGACAACATTTGAACCGGTAAAAAGAGATGTCAAAGCGAGAATTTTTTCCGGAGGTATGTAAATAAGTCAACATTATGAAACGTATTATTGCAAAATAAAAAACTAAGTTATGGAATAGTGTTCGCTAACAGTAATGGTTATGTTATGATAAAGAAGAAGGCGGGACATGGGGGAAGATGGGAATCACGGGAGG
>NC_084826.1:39356843-39465581 GCF_958449725.1 Rosa rugosa | reverse complement strand
GGAGGGCGACAGATATATGTGTTCAGGCGGACCATCAAACTAGCAGGAGACCCCAATGAAACAAGTGTGGGCGGAGATGCAATCAGTTCAGAATGCTGTGGCAATGATGAATGAAAGGTTCGATAAGGTGCAACCAACAATTGACAACCTGGGCCAAATTGTGGAAGGGCTGAAGACATGCATAATGTCAATGAATGATGAAAAGGTTGGACGTGAAACTGCGGCAACCATTATTGAAGAACTGTTGCAGCAGTGCAACAATGATGGAACGGGAAGAAACTACCAGCCAAATTGCCCCATGGATGACCCAATGAGGGATGTTACAAGGGGTACATACCGTCAAATATTTTCAATGGATGACCCAGTACCTGCGGTTCGAAGCAGGGCCTACCGTCAAAATGGCTGCATGGATGACCCAGTCACCGAAGTTAGAAGCAGCACGTACGGTAAAAATGGATGCATGGATGATCCAAAAACCGAAGGTAGAAACTGTAGCGGCTACATGAATGGAATGACTTCCCCAAAATCAAACCACATGCGTGGTGAGGATCTGCTACGGAGAGTGTTGGATCGGAATTGGGTGAGTGGAAAAAGAGGAACCCGATTAGAGGTATGTTGGCAAATAATGTCTTCTATTCCAGTACATGTGTAATTTTTCATGAATAATTAAACAGTCCATTTGTACCTAAACTAACATACAAGCAAAGGGCTGATTTGAATATAAAATTCACACAAAATGGTAATGTGAAATAGGGATACAGGGGACATTGTGTGTGACATAGTCACTGATTGACTGTATAATATTGCTGATACTGTGAAGCCACATTTGGTTTAAACCATATGCAGGTCCAGGAAAAAGAAATTGGCCCCAAATGTAGTGTCCCTCTATCAGATTGGTCAGTCAGCCCACCTGCAGAAAAGACAGGGACCATGAAAAAGAAGGTGATCCTGAAAACCAAGGTTATAAAGGGAAACAAAAATGAGGGAAATAAACGCCAGCGCGATGTACCTCCAAAGAAACTCGGCCGTGCACTTTTTTGGGAAGAGGTAAAGGGTGCAACAAAAGTGCCGAAAAGGACAAGGAATATGGTGGGTAAAAACACCGGTTCGACAAGACATGCAGGACCATTCATGCTCAATTTTGAAGTTGTAAAGGAGGATGTTAAGTTATTTGACTATATCTTTATGGAAAGGCCCCTAACAGAGCCCGATTTTAGGTACAATAACTTTGCAGTACTTATAAATTCGTACTTGGTATTATTTCAGCAAACTTCGACTATTATCAATGACTCGCTGTCGCTATGTTTTACAGTGAGGTCGTTTGTATGGCTGATGGTATGCATGTTACTAGAACAGACATGCAATGTCTTGGACCAAGGGGATACGTTGATGGCCAGGTAAGTGTGGTGAATTATAATGAAACCCCCAACCACAGATGTCTGCTATTGGTGTGTTTGAACTGTACTGTTACATGTTATTATGTTACCTTGAGGATTGTAAATATCAGTGTTGGTTTGATGTCAAGTATTTGGGCTGTTGTGGTTTAAATCCTTCGTTACACTCACTGTAGGTGATTGATACGTTCGCAAACTACCTCAACGGCTACAGACTTAATAACTGGTATTTGACAAGCTACTTTGGGGTAAGATGAGACTACATCATTCGTTTAAATGTTAAATGGAAATTCTACGTCACCCAACATCGATGCAAACAAAATGGCCGCCTTATTGTTTTGTCAATGTATGCATATCATGGATTTGCAGCGCAGCTCCACTTCAAAAAAGGACGTGTCAATGAGTAATGAAGCATGGATTGGCCACACCATAACAATAGGTGCAATGTAGAGATTTAGGGGCCGGATTGGAACTTGTGACAAGGTAACCGTAATTTTTCAATGCAAAGTCTGCTTTTAGTTGCAATTGTATTCACCAATGAAAAACAGTGTAATATAATAAGGTAACAAAGTCGTTCTGGTTCACTGCACAGATATTCATTCCAATGCATGAGGAGGGGGAAAATGGTAGAGCTGGCCATTGGTATTTATTAGTGGTTCATGTTAGGGACAGATATGCCGATGTTGAGTTAAAAAATTGCACAAAGTGTAAAATGTCACCCAACGTAATTTCACTCGTATTCATTAACAGAACAGAGTTTTAATTATTTCGGGTTCGACCCATTCAAGACAGAATGTGTCTCTTAATTACAATCCCTTGTTACAAAGGAACACCATTTGATTCCATTTATAAATAAACCAATGTGTGGTTGTTTGTTTTTGCGGCTGCACCCGAATTTTGGAATGGGTTGCCTACGTACCCGGGAAGGGATCAAGCCACTCGTAGTTCAAGAGTTCCAATGAGTGAATGACCCATCGGAAGGCTTGGATTTTTGGAATAGGAATAGTGTTTAGGATGCGGTTACATCTAGATTATTTGATTCCAGATTGCTTACATACCCTTGCGGGATCAAACCACATGTAGTTCCAGCATTTGGGATTTAAATGGGTAGATGACCCATTTATTTTTGGATTTGTGTTTGGGATATTTGTGAGGGTTTAGAGCCCTTGCATTTGCTTTTGGATAATTTGGGAATGATTTTATTTTTCTGGTGTTTGGGTGAATTTGACTGGTGGAGTCAAGGATTCGATTTGAATTTGTGGTTGCATCTAGTGGGTCACTAGATTGCCTACATACCCTGTGAAGGGATCAAACCCTTGTAGTTCATATTTTTGTGGATTTTGGGTATTTGCCTTTTCCTTGGTTTTGTACCAAAAGGATTTTCATTTTGGGTTTCGAAGCATTTTTTAAGAAACCAATATTCGGGTATTTTTCTATTTGGACACCCGTAGCGTCAAGCTTCGCCGATTTCCTCAAATGGGTCCAAATTTGGACGTGGGCTTTGCTTGAGGGTTATGTCGCTTGGTCCGCCCAAATTTGATATGGGCACTCGTAATGTCAAGTAAACTCCGAGTCACACTTTTAAATTTTCGTCTGGAACCCGAAAGCAGCCTTCGAATGTTTTAGGCCGCAAATTGCTATGGGCACCCAACAGCTAAACATTTTGCTCTTTTGTTTCTCTGACTTCTTTACTTGTTTCTTTCATTTTCCAAGTCCAGGCGAACTGGAGGCGATGTCAAAAATGGAACAAGGCCACTCGTACTGATCGATGAGGGATTTGGAGGTGCAATCTCACTTAGACCTGGAGTTGGAGATGAGCCTAAGCTTTTCCAAAGCAACTGGGAGACTTCATTGCTTGGAGCTTCTCATTGACTCTACGCACAGAATAGGGTGAGTGCACTTTATCCCTTAGTTCGGTTTGTGAATAGGAAGAACTCAAAATTTTGAAACTTTCTTTTTGGTTTTCCCTATCAGTCACTCTGGGGGCTTCGAAATTGCTTCTTGGTGTTGAACTTTGGTTGAAGCGAATTTGAAAGAGGCAGTGGACACCTAACAATTATCCCTGATCAAAGACGAGCCTTCACCGACAACTCTCGATCAATCAAGTCCATTGGTTTTTGCTTGCATGCAGGTGCTAAAAGAGAAGGACACACAAGGCTGTAGCCGAGTTACAATTTGCTTTAACATACATTTTGAATTGCTGCACTCCAAAAGCATGCTCCAGCTTTTTTTGTCTCATTCACCTTGATTGAACTTTCATAATTGATTGGAATTGCACCGCCCAGCTTTTCTTCTTTAGCTTTTCGATGGCGGCACCTCTTCCAAATTCAAGCCTTATCATCTTTTTGTCATGTTCATATATTTAATTAAACCTCCATTGTTTAATCACAGCTTTTGTTTTTTGTGTGAGGTGTGTCAAATAAACCATGGATTGATTCTCAGGGGTGCTTATGATCATGGCTATTTGTTTATCACATTGTCAACGCTTCTTCATTCTTTTTTGTGTAGTTATTGCTTCTGAGCCATTCAATTGCTTTGCTAGCATTTTATTAACAAAGGCTTCGTGCAGATACCATCATTGAAGAATTTTGGCCACATCAACACCATACTGATCTCGTGTATTCCATGGCTTCTTTATATATATTTTGTTGTTTTGCTTTGTGCAAAGTTGACCACCGCCAATTTTTCAACTTCGAACAATATCATTCATATTATTGTTTCTTTGTCTTTTATTTTAAGAGACACCTACTATACTTGCTTCACTTCAAGTTTCACAGACAGGCAGAGCCTGTGGCATGGCTTTTGGAATCTTAATTTTGTTTTCGCCTAGCACCTTCGTCAACCCCAGCGATTTTGAATTTGCTTTGTTGTTGCTGAGAGTGAGCTCGGTGAAGCAGGCAGCTACGACATGGTCATCGGAGACACTACTCCGGCATGTTCATCGGAAACGCTGCTCCGGCATGTTCATCGGGACGCTGCCCGGCATGGTTCATCGGAGACGCTACTCCGGCATGGTTCATCGGAGACGCTGCTCCGGCATGTTGTCTTCGACATCATTGACACCCGAAGGTGTCGTTGTGGGAGGGCCTGCAACAGAAAAGAAGAGGTTGTGGAGATCGATGGAAGGGAGGTCTGAACCTTTTGTCTTCCGAGCTGCTTTCTCCTTCTGCTTTTCCATGCTGCTGTGCTCTGTTGTCCTCCTCTTTTTGCTCTTCATGTGGTGCTTATATACTGCACTATAGATGAGTTTGGCTTGTAATCAACCCGGAGGGTTTTGGAGTTCCACTCCAATTGAAATTGTTTAAGAACTTGTATTCCAAAAACCCGTGAAGGCTGCAGCTCTTATCTTTACAATTGCATTGTTATCTAGACTCTTGACAAAGCTAGGAGTCTGAAAACGTTTTTTTAAAACCTAAAATAGGCCAGCTTGACGACTCTAAGCCTTTTCTTTTGCTTAGAGTTCCAATAGCTATGAATCTCGTCCATTCTTTATTTTCTTCTTTTTTTTTTCTTTTTTTTTTTTTTAAATTAGAGGCTTTTAATTTTAAATAAAGCACTCACATTTTCCTGCGGTGGACGGGCCTCGTTATAATTGGGTGTGTGGATTTTTTCCGTTTCAACAGCCGAGATACTTGATAGTGCACCTGACAGTAACAAATTCATTTTCCGCTGACGTGATTCACGTGCTGTGGTGAGTTTGTTGTCGTGTTTATTAAAGCGGTCGTCGACAGTATGTCCTGTTAGCTAATCTGTATTAACAGAGATCAAGTATGTGGTATTAATAGGTGTACATTAAATCATCAATGTCTGTTTTGTAGATGGACATGCTGGACTCAATATATGGTGATGACATTGCCGACCAACTCCATCCTGACTTTGCCTGTGGAAATCTTCCATTCACTGTTGGGGGAAGTGGTCCAACACAGCCAAATGCCACAGATTGTGGGGTGTTTGTCGTTCGGAATATGCAACATTACGGTTCAGATTGGGCTGAAAATGTACAGCTTCAAAATCAATTGCCACTATGTCAAAAAGGTCTTCAGACGACAAAACTGTTCTGTCGTCTGAACGAACCAAAATGTGTCGTCTAGTACGATGTCGTGTCTTGGGCGTATCGAACGACAGAAGAGTTCTGTCGTCTGAATTTTCAGACGACATAAAAAATGTGTCGTCTGATGAGTTTTGCATTTTGGGAACATTGTGATCTGTTTCTTTAAAAGCATTCAAACAACGGTTTTGTATTGTCTGATAAACAAAACAATGACATATTTTTTGAAATACTATTCTGTGAAGCATATTGCAAGACTTATTTGTGTGGTCTGAATGCCCTTAAATAAGAAATATGAAGACTCATATGTAGTGTCTTCTCTCATACAACAACACTTAAAGGTTGTGCTAATTTACTTTACACGACAATTATATGTGGTCGTAAAGTGTATCAGAGGACAATTAAGTGTCGTTCTATGGTTGATTTGTATGACATTTAAGTGTTGTGTGAAAGATTTTTCAATTATACATATGTGATGTTGGGAAATGGTTTAGACAATAGATTTCTGTTATGTCAATCTCATTACGACGACAATTTACTGTCGTTTGAGATTATTTAGACGACAAATTTTTGTGGTCTGAATATAACAAGGACCACTAATAGTACGTGTTTTATATTGTCTGTAATCACGTCCAATCACACTTATTTGTTGTTGTTATACACTGTGCAGCTGCAACCACACATTTTGGTGTGCTTTTGTTGTAGCTTGCAGTTTGTGATGACACATTTTAGTAGTCCCCTGTACAATTGGTATGCATGCATTCTGGAAATTAAAATTGCCCATTAATGAAAGTATGAAACCATAAAATCCACATTCAAAATCATTCATTGCAATTTCCATTAATCCACTAGTATCTCATGTACACAAACTTAATCATGAACTTCAGTTCAAAATAACTCATATATACTAATCTGGATCTGAAGACAAGTCTAAATGCTTAATGAATGAAAAATTTCTACTAGACACAAGTTAATAAAGGAACTAGCTAGCTATACTGCTGTACTAGTTTCACAATCTGATCATGAACGGAATCACCCAAATCATAGAAGTGGTCATAGAAAACGGAATGGCCAGTGAGCTTGCAGAGACACAAACCTGCTGACCCATTGCAGAGACACAAATCTTTCTTGACCCCCATATAGACTTATGCTGCATATTACAAGAGCAACTAGTCTTCATTCTCAATGAGGAACAAGATATTGCAGAAAAAAGAACAAAAACCTTTGCTGCAAATCTGGTAGGTGGTCTACTCGTCTGCATTTAACTCATGTGCAGCTTAGTGAGGCATTTAACTCATCTGCAGAAAAGATACAAGCTACAAATAAAAGATCTACCTTAATTTATAGAAAAACATGACCAACAGACCTCATAAAACTGTCATAGCCAAAATCTGTGAGCGGAAGGCATCAATCAAAGAGACATACCCTTGTCTTTGGAGATAAACGTTCCATAAGAGCTGATGCAGCATTTCCCGCATTATTCTCCTCTACAAAACTAATGGTTGAATTGATTATTAATAGGACAATAATCCCAACAAAGTCTTGCCAGTCAGGACCTTCACCTTGGAATATCATTTCATTCCAGAATAAGTTACACTTCATATTTAATTTGACCTGAATTGGAAGTGCATAGCTAGTTTAAGACTACTTACTCCCCCATTAGCAAGGACAAGTGCCATAACTACTGCAGCTTCCATAACCCATGAAGAGCCCGGATATTGTATATTCGTGGAGTTAATTTGAGTGAGCAATGAAGAGCCAAATAACCTTGTATTTCCAGCGCAACACTACGACAAACCAATCATCTTGTCAGTATTTAAAAAAAAAAAAAAAAAAACAATGGAAGTAAAAAAACGTCGAGTTCTGCGACCAAACCTGAAGAAAGACAAACTTCCATCTTGAGTACATGTCAGCAACACAGGGCCCCGAGCCAACAGAGAAAAACTTCAGGACTCCACAGTTGTGACTGGAGATTTCTGCCTGCTGCTACTTCAATGCCGATGAGAGCGGGATAATACTCCTGTGTGAGAATTCATACTGACAGAATATATAAACCCCTGCAACAAATTATCCAATAGACTACATCAGTAAAAGTTATGCAAGTTCATAAAAAAATATATATAAAAAAAAAAACTGCCAATGAATATAGGCCATAACACACCGTCCCATCTCCACAGAAAATGATCGGTCCAGTGTGAGCATGGTCCATAGCGGTAACTTGACTGTCAAATGATGTTTTATGAATGGTCCTCCCAGTACTGAAATTGAAAACATGGTATATCAATGCAGAAATACCACCTATCAAATCTAATCTATTAAATTACATATATCCAGGAAAGACCAACACTACTATAGGGAAATGAAAAATGGAGTTTTCATATGCTTCGGATAAAGAAAAATGAAAAATGAAAAATAGAAAATCAAGACAGCCATATCATTTTTTTGTTAGGGCTTTTGAATGCAATGCCAACTATGATTGTATTTCATTGCATACCAATACATGAGATTGTATTCAGTCAATCAACATCAATAAACTCTGTAGTTTAAAGCATTACAAATCTAGTTCCATATTAGTTTGAGATCCCGGATAATAAGTTAATAACAATACATATAATACCACCACAACATCATAATGTTAAGAATTTTGATCAGTTAAGGTCAGATGACTAACAGAATATATATCTATTTTGTACTTGAAAAAACATCTATGCAGTTCACCAGCTATTTAGCAACTTCAATTTGTTCACTAGTTCCATCTATCTATACTATTCTTTTGGTTGATGTGTCACTAGGGGGAAGAGGCAAAGGAATCACCTGCAAGAAACAAGGTATTCAATCACAAAACCATTTGAGCTATTTACGTTTACAACTCCAGTGACTTAAAAGATGGTTTGAAATTCAACTGTCTCACTAGAGCTGCTTCCAATACATAAACTGAACCCTTATAGCACAGAGAATAACTTTCTAAAAAGAGATTGTAAAAGGAAGAAGAGGGAGGGCAAAAGAACTTGCCATCATATCATGTTTACTGCAAGGCATGTAGCTTTAATGGTAGGGTAGCCTCAATGTGGTTAAGTTGCTATTATGGCCAGGACCATAGCCGCCATAACCAAGATTAGATCTCTGCTGGAAATTGCCAAATGTCTGCCAAAAAAAAAAATTTAATTAGATAAGCACATCCCCCAGCTATGACTTGTCACTTGGTAATCATAAATAAAAATTCATATAAATTGGCAAACCTCACTATCTGTCCTCATTCTCTCAGAAAACCTATGTCCATTTCTTGCTCCACGGTTAAGAGAACTACATTAAATTGTGTCAAAGAAATCATCCTTGTTATATGCAGGCTGCATGAAACAATCAAGAAAAGATAAATAAATTGTTAACAAATTCATGTCTTCAAACAAATAAAGAGTTACCATGTGAGGTAAGCCATTATCTACCATCCTTAAATACACTCTTTAGCATTTGGATATTGATGGCCAGAAGCAAAAATAGAAGATGACTTTTGTTTCAAGCTCACAAGCAAAGTTGAACCAAATCTATGATGTAGTATTATAACATTAACATTAAAGCACATAGATTATTTTTAAGCAGCGAGATTTAATATTTTTCTCCTTAATTGATTTTCAGCCACAGATCGAAATGGAAGAACAAGATCAAGGGACTAATGTGTTGAAGTAAATAGGGGGTACATATTAACAAGAACTGCAGTTTCAGGCTCAGTTTCAACACTAAACTTACTGCGAGCTTCCTGCATTTAAAATTTATACATGACAACTGACAAAAGCTGAAAACGTCAAAGTACAATAGCCAAATTGAAAGTAAGATGGTAAAATTCATTAGAAAACAGTAACTAAATTGGAGTCAACAAGCTTGTGTGGTTTGAATTAGAAGAGGGACATGGACCTTTGAAAAATGATATTCTTAAATGATGATAGAAAGTTTTGAAATGTGTCGAAGTGTTATAATACCAGGAGATAATAAAATTCCAGAAGGCTGTGCAAATGATATGTGTTTATCGATTATCTCCTTGCAAGAGCTCTCTTCACCAATAGCACTGAACAAGAGTTGTAACATAATCATGCAATAGACAGTTAGAAAAGAACAAGGATTAAAAATATAAAGTGAGGTGTAAATATCTCAATTGAATTGAATATGTTTGCTATAGCAACTAGGATAACTCTGAGAGAGCTATAGCAAACATATTCAATTCAATTGAGATACTTACACCTCACTTTATATTTGTAATCCTAGTTCCTTTAAAACTTCCTTCATTTTCCCTAAACCCTTGATAGCAATAACAACTATTTGGACTAAAAAGGAATCGAGGTTCAGGTTATTAAAAAATGGTACCTGTACTCTGAACTAACTTCATGAAGTGATTTACAGTCCTCCCATTTAGAAGATGGAGTTATCTCCTGTAAAAAATAATGAATCAGATTGATGAATAAAGTGTGTCCTTCTCTTCACCTCCTAAAACAGGATATGTAGGAAAAATGGCAATAGTGCAGGAAAAAAAGAGTATAAAAAATATAACACAAAAAATCTTAGGTTGGCACACAACCTGCTGCACCTTGACCTTGATAGAAGATAAGAGATGAAAGAAATCATCTGCAAGACGTTTACACCTTTTAGCTTCTTTCTCCTCCTTTTCCTTCACGTGTTCCATTAGCTCCTCAAAAACTAAACTTCAATGTTCAGAAGCAAATATTGAAATTAAAAATTCAGTTTGCAAATGAAATTTCTAGAGCTGCCACAGCTTGTAGTGCATGTTTCATGAATCAAAAAAGACTAACTTTAATACAGTATGCTAAAGATCAGTGCGTGAGTCAAAAACATATGTCATTGTGAAAAACACATACCAGTAAAATAAGGGATGGGGAGACATTGGTTGTGGGATCTAATTACAGCAGCTCGCAGCCGCACACAGGAGTCATGGACCTCTTCTACATTTTGGTTGCAGAGCACATGCTAAAGTCATCCTTGCTTAGCTTGGACTCTTCACTTTTAGTAAGACACTGTTAAACATTAAGGTTTTTATTCAAACCTTCATACAAAAATATATGAAATTCAGCAACAAAAAACCCAATCAAAAGCACAAATTGACACAGCTAATAGAAGCCCAAAATATAGAACTGAATAAAAAAAAACAAAACAATCAAACACGTCTCTTTCGAAACAAGCCCAGGCGCAAATAACACAGATAATCAAAATCTTCTTGAAATAGAGGGAAAACATATATAATGAGCAATAGAACGAAAGTGATAAACTAAAACCATTATCTAATAACTATATATATATATATATATAACGGAACTAACTGTGGGAAGAAAAGAATAAGAATTAAATATATAAAAAGGTCTAACTCATAGATAGAAAATCAAATAGGCTTCAAAATCGGGTACGGGATATCACACCAAGTCGTCTTCATGTTCCCAGAGGTTCTTGAACAGGAAAAACCAAAATGATTATGTATGATAATGGAAAAGCAGAGAGACCGACAAAAAAAGAAATCAAACAAATTCAAACCCATCATAGAATACCTAGGATGATCAGTTTACTCAATTTCTGTTGGAATCGAGCATCAATTTCTTCCCGTCTCCTTCTTCTTCTTCTTCCTCTTCCTCCTCTTCTTCTGTTCTTTTCGTCTGTTTCAACAAAATTCCAAAGCAAACTGGCACCAAGACAAGAGTCAATGAATCTTCACCGTTCCGCCGCCGTCTACTGTCAAGGAGGGTGACACAGAGAGAGAGAGAGAGAGAATGAGTGAGAGAGAGAGAGAGGTCTGGGTTTTCAGTAATCGGAACACCGAATCAAGGATAAAAGGAAAAATGATATTCAATCGCCCCATCCCCAAATAGAAACAGAAAAAACTGAATCGAAATCAAACACTAAAATCGATTGAACCCAGTTGAAACCCAAAACTAAAAAACGATTGAAACCCTAAATTGCTTACCGATATCTAAATCGAAAATAGATCTACTGGTCACTGCAGAGCTCCATTAATCTGGAAGTGAAAGACGAAGTAGAGACTAAGGTTGATGAATCGAGAAAGTGAGAAGATGAAGGAGAGAGTGAGGATCGAAATATGACAGAGCTAACTGAGAAGGAGAGAGCGAGGCTGGTGTTTGGGCTTTTGCGGGTTAACGTTCTAGGTCGAGCTGAGAAGGACAGATCGAATTGAAAGTGATTTAATTGCGAGGGATATATGTCTGTCAAATAGCACAAGTCAAATAGCACAAGTCAAAATAACTTCGGAAATTTTAAAACAACCCCAACATTTAGACAACATTTAAATGTTGTCTGAATGTCACAATATTTTCTAGTCAATTAGGGTGTGGCTATTTGAGAGGGAAAATGCTCAATCAACAATTTGGATATCCCTCCAAATTTGAGATAGGAAATCACCACCTTCTACAACTACACAAATGTGTTGTCTGAATGCTCACCATTTTTCCAAATTAAACCAGTATGGTTTTAGTGTATATTCAGACGACATAAAAGAAAATTATGTCGTCTGAAAAACTCAGACGACATAAAACAAAACTTATGTCGTCTGATGCGTGTCGTCTGAAGGCCTTTTTGGCATAGTGTGCCCTTCATAACTTAATTCCATTGAAAATGCCTTGGTAAGATGATGTGCTGATATAATTAACACGTGTATGCAATATCATTCTGAGACGGAGCGGGCGAAGCTTCTGCTGGACTACTTAAGGCATGATAGGAATGAGATAACAGACTTGCATGTCAAGGCTCACCAATCCATGCTTCATTAGACGGGAAAAGGGCCAAAGGGCAAAGTTGGAAGGGGAAAGGGAGGTGCACTGAAGAAAACATAACAACATAGTGAAACAATTATTATATCTGAAGATTCTGAACAGGTAACTGACAAAAATGGCAACAGAAACTCTCCCGGTGCAGCAATGGAAAAGAACTGAGCTGGCACCTCGTAGGGGTAAGGACCGAGCTGACCTACAATTTTTTGTGTAGCCCTTTTTGTAAGTAATTCAGTTCAACTTCATAATATCTAATGCGTTCTGCATTGACACTGAAGTATGAATCCGGGCAGTAAGATGAAACAGGGTCGGTAATTTTTTAGCAAGGTTATGGTAATACATTACTAATGTCTGTACTAACACTAGTTGACATAGGGGGACATGATGTATTTGTTAGTGTGTTGCCGTGGAAAAACAGTTGTGCAATGAAGTTTCTGCTGCAACACAAAAGTAATGTTAAAGCTATGCTGTATGCTCATTGCAGACAATGAAATGAATTGTGTATTATGTCCACTGTCTGTTTGTTTTGTTGGGATAATTTCAGGATGGTTACTTCTTTTATGGCATTTACAATCTTCTAAAACATGGGATAGGATGGGCCTCACTTTGTTGTACTATCCATAGATTGAATGAAATACAAATACAACATAAAGTTCTTGACAATGTTATAAATATACAGTTGTTGTAAATCAGTAATAATAGGATTGTCAAGAGTGTTGTATGTTATTTTGGCCAAACTGAATAATATTTTAAATGACAATACTTTCACAATACTTGGCAAGCTTAAAAGGCTAATGGTGGTTTTAGCCCACAGAATCTTCCAAAATGACCTAAATCCTAAAACTACAACTTTTCCGTAAGCCTAACACTATAATCATCCCCATAATCATTTCCTCAGTTGTTTTGTCTTGTAAGTTTAAATGAATGTATAAACGTATTAACCACCTGGCAAGCTTAAATATAGAGTTGTATTAAAGAAGAGTCTTGTTGGCTGTTGTGGAGTCGTAGTATATATGGAAGGGATGGGAGGGCTGGTAACCCTTGGTGGAGTGGTGAAGCTGAGAAGTTGCTACTAGCATGTTTATGCTTTGCCGGAGATGCTTTGCACTATTATTCAATTTATTTGTTTCCAAGATGAAAATTATAGGGAGACTAGAGAGACGTGGGATAGGACAGTCACAAGGTTTTTTTACTTTTTCTATATTTCAGAATATGGCCCAAAAGCCAAAAGCTCAACAAAACAATGAGGCCCTCCCATATTTTAGAAGCTAGTAAAGGTGCGATAGCCCATACATTTGACCTCATATTCTAATTGTAACCGATCTTATCCGGTTCTCATCTATTAAGCTGAGAAAATAATGATTAAAACCACTTAATCAAAATAATTAAGTAATACATTTTGTACTGACAATTAGTTCTTGTTTGTATTGGTTATCAAGTATAGTTTATTGTTGTTGTAAGCACTATTTTCAGAGTGCCATAACTTAATTTCCGTATTGACCTGAACATACTACACCATTAACAGTTGAAGACAACTCTGTTGCAAATACAATTTAAGCCTCCCAATCTCGGATGTCCATAATGGATTACTTTCACTGTGCAACGTACCAATAGCAGATACACCAAACTGCTTTCAATTCGAATCATAGTGAATTGCGTCATGGGATAACCAGGACCTCTGTGACACACACAAAATGTTGGTCTACCGATATAGTTATATATCCTCATACACGATATTTATACATCCACATATGGAGCATAACCAGAATGACATCTTCAGAAAACCCCCAAACAAAACCACCCACATCTTCAACATAATTCATAAACAGTGTCTGATTTCTAAAACACTCAACCGATATAGATTATTGTCCGACTATAAATCATCAATAACCTGCATATTAAATCACTTATGAGTTCAACAAACATGGAGACATCGTTGCAGAGTCAACACTAAACCCAATCACCGCAAACGGGTACAAACAACCATAACCGATGATACCATACGATTATATCATGTTTACAACAACTAAGCGTTGAAACAATAAGGCCAGAACAACATACTCTTACCGATCTAGATATTGCCCCAGGAGAGTCATCAAAAACCTGCATATGGTGTCGATATTAAATCACTTCTCGCTTATCAGATCAACATACTTTCATATGCAACAGCCACAGACAACATTAAACACAATCACCGCAAATAACTGCAACCTACCGTAACAACTGTATTTAAATACAGGATGATATCATGTTAACTAACAACATAACAATAAACACCAATACAGTCATAAGACATGGTACAAAAGTGGGAACCAATTTCTTCACAACAAAAAGTTACGTTTACCTGCATCAGACCAACTCCATAACTACAAATGCTCTAGGAAATGTCTGAAATGTCTAAAGTAATCGAGGGGCCGCTGCTGTTGTCTGCAGACTCTTGACCCCTCTTAGAACCGGACACATAATCAAAGGTCCTCGCTTCCTCCTCGTGATGAAACAGTTTTCATTATCACTGTCATTGCTACACTCATCTTCTCTATTGCTGTTAACATTATCCGAGCTATCATCGGCCTCACAATTGCTCATGTCATCCTGCTCGCTGTTTGTCTTTGTTGGCCTAAATCCCGCATTTTTTTTCCTTCCCTGAATTCTGATCCTTCGCATTAACACCAGCCAAGCAAGTTCTCATGTTGTGGCCCTTTTGTCGACAAAGTGTGCAAGTCAAAGTTTTTTTTGGTTTTCTTCCTCCCAACACCGGTTTTAACTTTCAACCCTTTACTCCTACAAGGCACAGGGTCCCTTATCACATTAGGGTGCAGGCCGGTTGAACCATCAATAACAGATTCGGGGTCAGTGGGGTTGGGTTGATGATACTTCTCACTTTCTATCGCAAGCCGGCTTAGCACTTCCTTGACGTCATCGTACCCCTCCTCGCTATGTGATGCAATGTGGACAATTTTAGCAAAACTGGTCATTAGTTCACCGTATCTCGCAACTTGAACACCCTTGTCATCCGATATCCCAGCCATATTATGATTTCTCCCCGCTTCTTTGGTCCATCTTTGATTAACCAATGATGCTGGATATGATGTAATCCATTCGCATTTCATTACTGCAAATATATGGCAACACGGAATGCCATCCGACTCAAACAGCTTGCAAGAACAGCCAAAACTTGGATTCACTTTATCAAGCCGGTATGACACGGTCTATAACCGCTCCGGCTTTGCGTATTGGTTGATCGGAACCACAAATAGGCCGTTTACTGTATTTATCTCCTTCAGCCCGACTACAAACTTGGCCTTGTATAAAATCTGATCCTTCACTAAAAGGAATGCATCATGACTAAAAAGCCCTCCTATACCCCTTCCAAGTTACGCATGTGTGTGCTGTACACCGGGGAAAACTGTTCTGATCTGTAATCATCATATTGGACCCGATTCCTTATCCGGTCAATGGTTTTCTCCATCCGGGGCAACACCTGATACAGCCTCATGCGACCACCAATACCGCCTTTCAAATTTCTATGCATCCCCTCGCATCTTTGGGTGCTACATATTCCCCCAAAAAAATGGTCTCGGAAAAATGTCTCCGCCCACCTTTCTCTTTTCGCGTACATGCTGGCAATCCATTCATTATTTTCCAACATGTTCATTCCAACAAAATACTGCTAACTGTCTTCCCATTTTTCAACCGTCAGGCCTGCAAATATCAAGTGGAAGAAATCTCATCTGGTGTCGTCGTCATTCAGATGAGAACAAACATTTTTCCCAATGTGCCATGCACATAGACGATGTCTTGCACCCAAGATCAGATTGTCAACAGCATTACGAATCGCATTATCGCTGTCACTGATCACAGAAATAGGTTTCTTATCCTTCATCGAACTAAGAAGCACTCTCAACACCCAATCGTATGTTTCCTCCATTTCGTCAACTAACAAGGCACAACCAAACATAACTGTTGCTCTATGGTTGTTGGTTCCAACAAATACAGCCAACGGCTTGCCATAGATGTTTGTCTTGTATCTGCTGTCGAATATGAGAATATCCCCAAACAAATTGTAATCACGAAATGACTGTCCATCGCGCCAAAACATATTTGCAAGCCTGCCCTTCTCGTCCGCGCTGAATATGCAGTAGAAATTGGGGTGTCCCGTATGGCTTTCAAATTCATCCAAGTCACAGAAGATTGTGCATCCCCGTCCATTAATATATCGGCGTGGTGTGTCTGAATTCTATTCTGCAGGTCCCTTAGCATGAATCCAACAAACTCATAACCTCCTGCTTGGTGTACTAAGAACTTATATGCACGCGCAGTACCTACAGAAACCTTCCTCAGCGAAATCACCTGAGCCAGGTCATGGTCCGCAACCTTCTGATTGGACCTCAGAAACTGCCTATGCTCATGTCTAGCCAAACGATGGTTGTGTGCGGTGATAAATGCCGATGCATAGTATGCACCGCTTTGCGGACAGTAAATAACAGTCAACCTAGCAGGGCATTTTCTACGAGATATTCGCCGAGTCCTGCTGCAAACTTTCTTCTCTACGTCGTACGTACCTACACTTGTATCATTATCAACCCCCAGTGATGTTCTCACCCGTTTGTCCGGATTGCCCTTCTCCATATCAGATTCATTAACAGATTTCACATGTGAACCAATGCCTTCGCTACGATCTGGGTTGCGCACAACCTCTCTTCATAGACCTTGCTTACAGCATACCAGTTCTCTCCTCGCCACATAAGTTTTAGGTCGATTCCAATCCAGTTTATGCTTTCTCATGCTGAACCCCTTCGCAACTGAGTACATTAAGTAGAATTTGTCTGCTTCCTCAATGGTGTCAAACCGAACATCTTTCAAATCCTCAAACGTCAGGCCCTTGTACGGCTTCCCTCTAAACATAGTGCAATCAACAGTTTCACCACCCTCTGTAATGTTGGTTTCAAAGGTCTTGTCGTCAGAATATGAATCCTCATTTTCTCCTTCATTCTTGAACTCAGTCACGGAAATTGTGTCTTCACCAGTTGTTGTTTCCATATCACTATCCTCCATCTCTAACCTGAACACAAACAAAAATATTTCAGTGTTGATAATATTACTACTTTTCCAATTACAAACCATATTTCAATCAACTGATAACTACAGATTTCCTCTTCTGTCTAAATTAACACAGAATACACGGTATACCAGTTTCTAATTGTCTCCACCTAAATACACGGTCGCTAAATACACTTGTACATATTCATCTAATCCTCATTCCTTCTGAAAATGCAGTTACAACAGGAATGACAGTTACTTGATGGAACCAAATGTCATGTATGCCTAAACTATAAATCAGATTTTGGTCCCTCCTCATGCATATTCATGTTCTCATATTTTGAACAGTACCATCTACTCAGACACACATAAGGGTGTCATCACCAGATACAGAGAATGACTGAATCCAGTTCTACAAGTTACCTGCCGATTTTCATGTTTCTGTTACTCGTATATTATGATTGCAAATGCAACATCTGTCCTAGTTTTATTTGCACAAAAACATCTGTATTCAATTGAAATATATTTGTCGGAGATGGAAGTTAAAATTTATGTGCGGGTTAAAACACCATAATCAAGCACTTCAAATTACATAACAATGCATCTGTAAACGAATCAAACATATGCCTTTCAATACAAAATCACAGAACTGGACAAAATTTATATCAATATATACAACCACAATATTATGTCATTCACAACCAGGTACCGTCAAATCCATCCAAAACAACACAACCAAATTAATGCCCGTATGTAGGCAGCCTTCATATATTCTGCAAATACCACCTTACTTGTCAAACCCATTTCACCATTTCATGTCAAATTCCAGCTAAGATTTCCCTCTACTGTCAAAATATACAACTTGTTCGCAATCACATTCCGATCTGCTTATTATGATTAAAATAAAACTTATGCCAACAAATTTCAATTACTTACTTATCCGACTGATGCTGTTCGTAACCTTCCCGCAGTCCCGGAATCCGTCCTCCTTCAATTCCGTTAGAAGTCGATGACGGGTCGCTCCAACAGATGATCAACACTGGCCCTTCGTCAGCCTCCGCAATGATGTTCAGAAACAGGGATACCCCATCGGCTATCAATATAGGACTCTGCCTTCAGTTCGTCAGTTCGGTACGAGTTCGCCGTCATAGGTACTTACCCGCTCCGACCTCCGCCAAACCCCAAACCCTCAATTCAACCTAACTCAACCCTTTCTACCTCCATGGATTCAATTTTACTGCGCATTGCAGAACCAATAATTTTTTTTACTTCAAACGGTAGGCTCACGGCTTTGTGACGGAAAAACCAATGTGGACACAGGGGCCCACCACGTCAACGGTCAAACCGTCGGTGTATGGCACACCGTCGGTGCATAGAATACTTTTCGCACTTTCGCACTTTCAAACAACATATATGCATGTTTACGTTCATGCTTGCATACTCCTGGCCCCACCCCAAATCTATGGCACGTTATGATCATGTGATGAAGCAAAGTAGCCATATATGTCTGAGCATTGGGTATTCACATCTAATTTGACTATTTTATATATGTGAACGTGTGAACATGCCATATGTGTTGTTAATTTATAGTTCACTATTTTTTCCAAAACAATCTCACTATTTAGATATACGTAACTAAATATATATCATCTCATATTGTTTCAAAAAAAAAAAGTTATATATATATATATATATATATGTATATATATATATCCTTTTGTGAAAATTTTCACAAATTTTCCTCCTTATGAAATTATGTTCACTTAGCATATAAAGTATTATAATTTTAGAAGAATTTTCGCCCCGCAAATATCAAGAGTTTGCAAAACCACCCAAAAGAGCAAACCAAATCCCGTGAGAATTGATAAAGTTCCCCGCCCAACACAAGACTCGGTTGGCCGAGGCACTGGGGGCTTGTTCGTGTCGGAATTTGGATAGTGTTAACTTTAGTGATCCGTGGGATCTCTAGTTAGCTTTAGAGAGAGAGATAGAGAGAGAGAGAGAGAGAGAGTTGACACGAGATGTATAGTGGTTCGCCTCCGCATGAGCGGGAGACTACGTCCACTTGAATGTGTACTAGTGTGTCGAGCCTTGCGGCCCAACAAGATTACAAGAGGTGTAATGGAATCCATTGAGTTGTGGGAGGAGGCATTCCTTTTATAAGTCAAGGAAGCCATCTCCTCTACATGGTTTTCGATGTGGGACAAGCAAACAACTATTCTAGTATAGGAATGCCTAGTTGCGGAGGCAACTTGGCAAGGCCGGAAAGGTGGCTTCCCGGCGACGGATTTGCGACTTCCGGATACCGTGGCGTAGCCTGAACATAGGGCTACACGATGGATGTCACGGTTGGGCCTTGCCATGTCTTGTGGGTGTCCCAAAGAGGGTGTTACTTATGCTTGGTGATGTAGCAAATAGCCTTGCTAGTGTTGGTATAAACAAGTCCCCGAAGTCCCCGAGTAAGAGTAGCTTCTTGGTTGGGGAGTTCAAATCATGAAGTCATCAAGCATAAGTAATATCCGAGAGGCGCACGGCCCCTACAAGTCCCCGAGCTCCGCAAGCAAGAAGGGACTCGCACACCTGTATCACAAAAGACACAAAAATTCGCATATGTAGTTACATCGGCGGTGCACTAATGTATGAAGTGCATGAGATAATGGGGCGTCGCCCTGCCGCATGGCGGTAGATCGTAGACCAAAGATTCATGGAGCCCGGAGGCTAGACCATATGTAAGAAAACGTGAATAAGTGTGGTGCCCGGAGGCTAGACCACATGTACGAAGCATTGTGAACCGAGAGCGTAACTAAAGCATGTTGGATAAGCGGAGCGAGTTAGGTGTTCGAGCGAGTTGGGTGTAGTTGAGTGTGTAGGCGCTGTGCGAGCATGCGAGGCGTGGCCCAAGCGCAGTCGTGGCCGTACTCGATACCCAAGCGAGTCGTAACCGTTTCGCAAGTGCTTATCCGAGCATGTTTAATTGAGCTATAAGTGTCACAAGCTTCGAGATGCATGTCTCAAGAAAGTGCATTTAAGCATGTATGTGTGTAGCATGTACTTGTGGGAAAGCTGCTAATAACAAGTTGTAGGCATGCTTAAGGGTTATAGAGACGTGTAGTCATGGCATCAACGGTAGCTCAAATTGCAAGGGCGTAAAGATAAGAGGAAGGCACTTATTTGGCGGATGCGGTGTTTCGATGTCGAAGTTGGGCGGAACTTCGAAGTTGGGCGGAGGCCTGCAGTGGGCGGAGGCCTGCAGTGGGCGGAGGCCTGAGGTAGGCAGAGCTGTGCCTTGCGGAGGAGTGGGATAGTTGGGCGGAGCCCAGAGCTCAGCGGAGATGGCAAACCTGGAGCTCGGCCGAGACCCGCCGGGCGGAGGATGATGCTCTGGAGGCTTGCCTAGCGGAAGGGAGATTCCGCTGATGGATACGAGCGGAGCCGCTGGCTAAGTTCGGCGGAGGTTTTGCCGCTGATAGTGTTGGGCGGAAGATGCCGGCGAAGATGGAGCTTTTGCCGCTGGTGGTGGTCCGAAAGTTTGGCGGCTGCTCAAAGTGTGGCGGAGACGCCTAGTGAAGCGGAGGACCAGTTCGGCAGAGGAGAGCGCTGGTGTCGAAGCTGAAGTTCAGCGGAGATGAAGTCTGGCGGAGCGAAGCAAGAGTCCAGCGGAGACTCGTACCGGCTAGCGGAGGTGAGTTGCTCTTATTGTTCAGCGGAACTTGCCGGCAGAGCGGAGCCTGCTTTGCCGCTGATGGCAGCTGGCATTTCCGCTGATGGAAGCTAGCAGAAGACATGGCCGGAGCTGGGTTGGCAGGGATTGGCCGCTGGGCTTAGCGGAGGTCGAAGTTCGGCGGAAGAAGCTCGTCCAGCTGAGAAGTCCGGCGGAGGAAGAAGGCCGGCAGAACTCGGAGCTCAGCGGAGGCCACAGTTGGCGGTGATGGCCGGTGCTGGTGCTAGCGGTAGCGTTCCAGAAGAGGCCGGTGGCGGTTCTGTGATCCCTCTGGCGGAAGACTCGCTGGCGGAAGGATTGGCTGGCGGAAGCTTTGTCTGGCGGAGCGGAGCCTTGTGCTCACTTGGAGCTCGGCGGAGACAGCGGTGATTGGGCACTTGAGCTCAGCGGAAGATCGATGTTCGGCGGACACTCAGAGGTCGGCGGAGACTCGGAACTCAGCGGAGCGGAGATCGGCGGAGGCTCCGAGTTCAGCGGAGAAAGCTTTGCCTGTGAAGTTTTGCCGCCGAAGTTTTTGCCTCTGGGATTTGCTAGCGGGAGATGGCCAGTGAATTGTTGCATATGGTGCACCAAAGACTGGCGGAGGATCTCAGCGGCGCTGAAGCTGGCGGAAGAAGCTGCTCGGCGGAGCTCGGAAGAGGAGCTGCGGAGCTGCGGTGATGTTGATCAGTTTTTTTTTTTTTTTTTTTTGAATAGTGCAGCGTTGACTCTTGAGTTTGGCGTTGACCAACCATGGTCAGCGTTGACCAAAAGTTGATCAAGCCATGATGGGCGTTGACCGACCATGGTCGGCGTTGACTTGGCCGATGGCACAAGTTGCCGCTACGGATATGTTGAGATGTCTTAACTCAATGGTAAGTGTGACGAAGCCTTTGTGTGCCGGCTTCCCACAGACGGCGCCAATGTTAACGTTAGTGATCCGTGGGATCTCTAGTTAGCTTTAGAGAGAGAGATAGAGAGAGAGAGAGAGAGTTGACACGAGATGTATAGTGGTTCGCCTCCGCATGAGCGGGAGACTACGTCCACTTGAATGTGTACTAGTGTGTCGAGCCTTGCGGCCCAACAAGATTACAAGAGGTGTAATGGAATCCATTGAGTTGTGGGAGGAGGCATTCCTTTTATAAGTCAAGGAAGCCATCTCCTCTACATGGTTTTCGATGTAGGACAAGCAAACAACTATTCTAGTATAGGAATACCTAGTTGCGGAGGCAACTTGGCAAGGCCGGAAAGGTGGCTTCCCGGCGACGGATTTGCGACTTCCGGATACCGTGGCGTAGCCTGAACATAGGGCTACACGATGGATGTCGCGGTTGGGCCTTGCCATGTCTTGTGGGTGTCCCAAAGAGGGTGTTACTTATGCTTGGTGATGTAGCAAATAGCCTTGCTAGTGTAGGTATAAACAGACAGGGTAATGTCTATGACTTTTCAAACCTTGTACACGTAAGATGCGTTGAAAAGTCAAACTGTCCACGAGGGATTCTGACTTTTCAACGATAACAAAATAATAAATGTCAAACAAAAATGTTCGTCATACATTACAACTAAATAATCTTAGCATCGACTTCCCACCCTCATTACTCGAATGTCATGGATCTTAGAGCTGGAAGGTCACTCTTATAGCTCAGTCATCACCCAAGTCTGCAATGTCATGATCGACTAGCACTGCTCAGTTGGACTGTCAGAGCCTTCCTCTACATGAGATTGCTCACAAGGGCTTGATTTACTCAAATCAAGGAGCAAATCTCACCTAATTGAACAAGTGTCACAATTTCATGACCAGCATGGCCATGAACGTGGGTAAAGAACGATGTGATTAGAAGAGACCACAAAATGGTGACATCTGTCAACCACTCTGCCACCCACGTACTCGGCCAAACCCATGCTGGTGGCATGTCAGAAAGGAGCTGACACCCTTATTTTCGGGGCCAAGCCCATGCTTCAACACTGTACCTCAACCACCTCCAAGCCCTATAAAAAGAAGGACCCTTCATTCTGGGGCCTCTGGAATTTTTCGATCACTTTCCATTATACCAAAGAACTTCTCCTCCTTCTCACTTTCTGACTTGGTCATCGAAACCTGATAGGCCGGCACCATGCTGGTGCCTATTTGAGTTACCCTTTTTCTCTCTTCAATATCAAGATCAATTTCACCCTGGACCTCAAGACATCTGCCATCATATGCTGAATCAACCAGTCAACCCCATGGAGAGAAGATAAACCCCACATCCAAGATCCTACCCCACTACTTTCCACCTCGGATTTCAACGGAACCCTGTTGACTTGATGCAAACGACATTTTGCATCAACAATATTGTACGGAAAACATTGGGCTCGAGTCTTCACAATTAGAAGCTTGTTCTAAAAGTGGAGTGAATAGAGGTTCATATGTACTTATAAAGAGAAGGGACAAAAGTCCTGACATAAATGGAGATCAAGAAACAAGAGGTTTCGATCTATTTGATTGTATAACAATCAATGGAGGAATTTAGTCCTCATATAATTGGATCAAGAAACATGTAGTTTCGATCTCATTATAAATTGATAATTTAATATCAAATTATTAAATCAAATAATAAGAGAAAATCAAATTGAAGTCGTTAAACTCATGAAAATGCATATCTTGATTGTTGGAAACAAAATTAATATTGTTGATACCAATTCATGAGTAGCATATGCCAAAATAGAGAGGTATTCATGTAGAATCAATAACTTATACATGCATTAACATAATATTATAACAAAATAATCAAAAATTTGTTGTAGTCTAGTTGGTTAGGATATTTGGCTCTCATTCAAAAAGATCTGGGTTCAAGTCCTAGTGATGGAAAATTGTTTTGTTATTTTTTCACAAACGACAAAATCATATGAGGTAGATATGACAAAAATAATCATAAGACATAAAAATGAGCTATTAAAATGAGTTATTAATAGCAATAACTACTAGATAATGGTAATTGAAACATTATCATGATAATTGTAACTCTTGCAACAAATGCCAAATTCAATTACTAAGAATTGTAATAAAGGTAATTTAAACGTAATAAATGTGATTAAACAGATAAAGATAATGAAATGTAATTATGTTTAATCGGTGCCAAAATATTGTCTTAAAATTAATCGGTGTGAAGAACACCGTCGTTGATCATGTTATCAACATGTATTCCACTATCCACAAAATATCATCGGTTTTGAGTGGAGTACTGTCTAATGGCTCAGATGAATCTCAGGGGATTTGACTGATCAATATAATTGATTTCGGCTTTATTGCCTTTTTAGGGAGGGCTTGGTAAAGTGCCACTAAATGTTTGGGCATGCGACAAATGAGTAAAAAAAAAAAATTACCGTAGCCACATCTACAGCCGTATGAGGATGCATAAGTATTAGAACTGTATGTTCTATGAAAAATCATAAAAAATTCATATACGAAACAAAAGTTTCAAAGTGTTCATAAATATGAACAATGGATCCCATAGGGAAAACACGAGAAAAACATTCTTGTGATGCCTGTAGAGCCATAGGTTCTAAGACTACTTAGTTAGTGGACTCGAGTCTTGACTATTGGAACATGTAGTTCTCAATGTCGTATAGGAAATATAAATTTTCAACAATTATACATCAAATATCTATAAATTATACGAGCGCATAAAAATAATTGATGTTCATCTAGGAGAGAAAGAAAAAAACTCATACTGGAACGCTTGAGAATCATCATGGAGTTCAAAGAAGAAGAAAAAAAATAAGAAATGTGTGCTGATAACGTGTTATAAACTAGAGAATAAGAGAGATAGAACAAAGAAACAGAACATAGGAGAAGGTAGAAGAAGTGTATATTTCATTCTCATTAGACCCATTTATATAGGAGTAGTGTTTACATCATAAGGACATAACTAATGAGTATTTATAGTGGACAGCCACATACATATAATATTTACAACACATTGAAATTTTTAGCGGGACAACCACCAAAGGTATATGATATGTGGAGTTGTGGTTTGACTATTTTTAGTTTTAAAAGATAAAGGATCCGAAGAAAGCATCAAACCAGAGGAACTTTGGAATGAATGAGATTCTGATTTAGTAGAGTGGGTTTTTCAGAGATTTTGAGAAGTGTAGAGAACAAGATGAGTACTATAGTTAGTAAAAAATAGGATGTTTATAGTACGCGAAAAATACCTATGTATATAGTTCGAACATTTTTTTTTTTTTTTTACTAAAGGAGATCAAAGGATTTCACTCCTACCCCCATGGTGACTCGAACCCATGACTTCGTACATAGGTAGTGGGTGCTCTAACCACTGAGCTAACACCACATGGCTACCGGACTGGTGACCGGATTCTGGCGTCCGATTTTATTACCCCCTAATAATTCCCAGTAATCATAATGTTGCCCCTCAATAAACATATTATTGCCCCCAATAAAAAAAGTTATTGCCTCCCCCCCCCCCCCAATAACAAGTTTATTGGGGATCAATAATTAGTGAAAAATGAAGATGTTTTTAATTTTGAAAGCTTTCGGAGGTTTATCCAAATAAATAATCTTATTATTACCCCAATAAATATTTTATTGCTCCCCAGTAATCTTATTATTGCATCCCCATAATCTTATTATTGCCAACCAAATCATAATATAAAAAAAACAATCACAACTGGCAAAATTCCCTTCCATTCTCACAGTTCACAGTTTACCACAAAAAATAAAATAAAATAAAATTTGACCACCCAGAAAATGTTGTGGGTAGCAAAGAGTAAAAAGGAAAATTGGATATGATCTTCAACAATATCCGATTCGATCTTTTTGATCTTCATCATCAATGGATTGTAGGCCTTTGGAAATAACGGTGTTCAGCGCAAATGACATCAAGGGCGTGAACATGTTCTCCAAGATGGATGTCTACGCCGTCGTCTCCGTCTCCGGTAACGGCGTCAGGAAGCAGAAGCTCCGCACCCCCATCCACAAAGACGCAGACACCAACCCCAAATGGAACCACACCCTTAAGTTCACCCTCGACAACTCCGTCCTCGACCGCCTCCAAATCAAAATCAAGCTCATCTGTGACCGCACCTTCGGCGAGACCAAGATCGGAAAGGTCGTCGTTCTGGTCAAGGACCTCCTGCAAAACGAGAAGAACGACAAGCACGTGACCTATCCGGTCATCACTGCCAAGGGGAGACCCAAAGGCAACGAGATGAGAACGACGATGGCGACGGAGTCGCAGATGATGGAGGCCTAGGGCTCGACGATGGAGTAGCCGGCGGTGATGGCCGAGAAGCCGCCAAGGAGGGAGCCGGAGAGGTCGGGGATCGGAGGTGGAGATCAGAGAGAGAGAGAGAGAAACTGGAGGTGGAGATCGGGGAGAGAGAAAGGAGAGAGAGGGTACCGGCGGCGTGGAGAGAGAGAGAGAGAGAGAGAGAGAAACTGGAGGTGGAGATCAGGGAGATATAAAGGAGAGAGAGGGTGCCGGCAGCGCAGAGAGTGAGGAGAGAGTGGAAATAGTGGCATCTATACAGTTTCTTAATCATACGAAAGACAAAACTGTCATTAAATGTTAAATTGGGTAAATGAGAGTAAAAAACTCTTAGTGGAGTAAGTGAGCAATTTTTAGGCTCAAATTGTGTAAATGGTCATTATCCCATTAATCAATTGGTCCACATAATACAAACCAATCAAATAAATCCATGTCACATCTTCTGTGTCATTTAATCAATGAAAAGCCTTCAAAAGTAATTAGAAAGCAACCATGAATCTAGGAAGATTATTGCCGAAATATTGTTGAATATTTTTTTATATTTATCTCCATATTTCGGCCAAAAGAGATGTAAATCTCTTATCAAGAATCCAAATCGGATTTTTATTCTTGTTTCCTTGTTGCATACAAGTTGTAATTGCTTCCCAATTTGATCTTGACGTCAACTGTAGAATCTTCTTTTACGGCACATGTACAATATTATTTGGAATATGAAGCACAAACTCATCCATGGGATTTCTGATGTAATTTAGGCCTCAAAACAGAAATTCCAGTCAAAAGTCAAATTCACGCGCAGCTTGACCTTGCTGTACTAAATTGACCATAACTTCTTCTAGAAAAATGATATTAACAAACTGTAAAAAGCTCTGGAAACTAGACATCCAAGGGTTTCAACATATAAAGATCATCTTTCGTAGTGAGCTTCTCACATTGCTCTGTCAAAGTTAACTGATCTGCACAGGCAGATTTCCTGAATTTTCCTTTCATGCGTTTTTTCTCCTTTTCTTTGAAAATACACCTAAAATAATAAAATAAAGTTTAAAAATATATAAAAAAAATAAAATAACTGAGCAAAATTTAGAGAGATTAACATTATAAACATAGCATTTCATGCTCCTATAAGGAGCCACCTCATGGGAGCAACGAAAGAAAAACTTGAAAACCCAAAGTTTGATGAATCCCTATGAGATCCGAAAAGGACGGAGAGTTCTTGTGGTTCCTTCTTTGTCATTTGGTTCTTTGGTTATAAAAGTGGGAGATTTCCTTTTTTTGAACGTATGATTTTGTAGAACATGCTTCGCTGATCATATCAACGGTTACATTAATAAGAGATTTCCCTATTATAATCGGTCATACCACAAGTAACATTTGTACATGCTAATACATACTTGACACAAGGTTTGGTACTATCACAAAACCCCGCAAGACCCCGCAGTACCATATCTGGGGCCAGGTCCAACATCCACCATGGTGGTATTCACATGGGACGACACATTGGTGGACAAAGGCCTCGAACCTGCCCTGTAGTGCTCCCCAAGATACACACCAGAGCTTGTTATAACTGCAAAGGGATGAAATGCATCCCACATTGAAGAAATGGGAAATACCTTTCCCATGATGAAGCTAGAGGGTATAGCATTCTGCCTGACATACCCGGAGAAGTCACCAGAAACAACATTGGTGGAAGATTAAGCTCTATTGGACGTAAGGTTTGTGTGAAATTTTTCTGGTCGGTCACGTTATTTGTTACATTGATGGAAGATTGCTCTACTATGGTCAATCATATCATCAATAAATTTTTACATATCCCGGCTTATATTAGATGCTTCTTTAGATGCGTATTTGCATCCATTCGTATTCTTGTTATGTTTAATTATCACTGCGTTATAGCATCTCGTATTATTATTATTATTTTTTTGAACAAAGCATAATATTATTATTAGGAGAACACTCCATAAACATACAAGAACTACAAGTGTGCATATACTGGCCTCATTAAACCTATCCTAGGTAAATCACGTCAAAAAAATCTTAGGCATGAGAAGAGTACCACACACCCTAAAAGACATTAAATTACATGAGAATCATACATAAGTAAATCCATAAGCCATGGATGGGCCTTCTTCTGAAGACTAGAGAATGGAATAGAACTTTGGTGTGTGAAAGAATGAAAGAATGGATGATTGAAACGTCTCAAGGGCGCATCTATATATAGGGGACGTCCATGCCTTCTGGACCATTCTTTTAATTTCCAGGAATTATCTATTTGGTCCACACAACTTAAACCAATCAAATAATTCCATGTCAGCATTCTTGCATCATCCGACCAATGAGAATCCTCTAAAATTAAGTAAAATTACACCTTGATTTTAGAGAGATAACCCTTGCCGAATTTAAATGAATATTTTTTTATTTTTTATCTCTTTATTTTGGCCAAAGAAGCTTTAATGCAATCAGGAACGTATCTGGACTTAATTTCATCTTTTCTGAATGTAAACTCCTTAAAACTTTCCTTCATTATCTCTAGGAGTCTCCCTTTGACCACAATCATGCATTTAGGATTTAATTGAGATGTCATTATTGAAATTCGGCCAAAATTAGTCTGTGTCTAATACAGACTCCAAATCTGATTTTTATCTATCTTTTCTTGTCAAAAATGACTCCCAATCCATATCACCTTTGTATAGGACGTTTTGGACTTCTTCTAGATGCTTTTTGAATGTTCTTGGGCTCTCCTAGTCCAATTAGGTATCCTAGTGTCATTAGGACTCATTATGCAATTAAGTTTCGTAGTCCAATAAGGACTCCTCATGTCATCAGGACTCCTAGTCCAATCAGGACTCTTTGATCGAGATGTTTTCTAGAAGTTTCTGGGACCTTATTGGGACTCCTTGTCTCATTAGGATTCCTTTTCCTGTCAGGAGTAGGTTTCCTAGTCCAACTAGGACTCTTCATTTTTCGCCATTTCTCCTAGCTTATTTCATATTTGACTCCGGGTTCCTACTTTGACTGGGATTCCTTTTCCTAGTTGGATCAGGAATACTTCATTTCTTCATTTCTGCGTCCCTTGTGCCTTCTACTTGTCATTTCCAACGTCTCACATGCTTCTCATATGCCTTTAAGCTCGTTTCCTTGTCGTGTGCTCCAATGTACCTAGAACTTTATTGTCATTCTTCCTCATGTACCTTCAGAGCCATATTTGACTAAAGAGCTTACTACAAGTGTTACAATGATGGAGATATTTTGTTACTTATGAGAGGAGTACTTTGTTTCTGGTTCTACACTGAACTTATCTTGCATATAACATTACAAAATAAGGAGATGCATTAACTAGTTCGAGTGTAATAGAAAGGTAAATAGATGGCTTGAAATGCTAATACATGTTGTCCAACAAATCCCATCAAGCTATATTGTTTATCTCGATCTCATCATGTTCAATTGTTTATCTGCTTCAAATTTTTCTTTTAGTCGAGCAAAAATGCAAGAGTTGAATTCTTTTTTGATGCTATGCAACATGCAAATTAGGAAACCCTTCAAAGTAACAATCCATGAATTTATCAAAATCCAAACAAATCTTACAAAATACAATACATTAGAATCTGTTTAAATTCATATGGAATAAAAACAATCCATGAATTCTGCAAAATCCATGACAATCCACGGATTATAAAAAATCAAACAGAATCATTTAAAATCTAGATTGAATACACCCCCCTAAGGCCCTAAGTAAAGGAAATAACTTAGTGAAATATGAGGAGTTAACTATTAAAACGTCGCATTACTATGCTTCTATCACATAGTAGGATTCGGGGCATAGCATTTGCTGTTGTTGTATTTGATATTGTAGGTTACTTGTTTAACCTACTTGTATCTTGATTTATTATTTCTTCATTAGAATGCTCTGATAACCTGTGGGATTAATGTTATTTAGTTGAGACTTGTATTTGTATAATTGGAGATGTTGTGATTTAAGGAGCATAGTGGTTCCAGGAGTAGAGGATGATGTTTATTATTAGAAGTGTAAAATATGTTTTCCTCAAGTTTTGGGTAGTCCATCTTTAAGGGTGATTCTGCCGAATTTTCAGTAGTGTTATTCCTAAGGTGGGTCTCGCAAGGCCACCTCAGATTTTAGGGTGAAATCTCAGGCAGGTTCTGTCACAATCCCAATATAGAGTTTTCTTAAATCAATTGTTATTTAATAAATTTGTATGGTAATTAAGAGCAAAGTCCTCCGACTGCCTTCAATTTTTGAGTTGGTTTCCTTTATTTAATTTCTTCTATAAATTGAGTATGTTTTCTTCTATCGAGCCTCTTTCTTTATAATCTATCATTTAAGAGTTCAGTTCTTTCTTCAATATATATCAAACAAATTAACTATAAATTAGACGTAGAAAAAACGATAAAAAATTTCGTATTTTTAATAACATGTTGTCGACAAATTAAATCCAAACAAAAACACAAGGGCAGATAATAAAAAGGCGCTAGGAATTTTTTTTTTTTTTTTTTTTTTTGGCATTTCGCTAGGAATTATTTTGATAACCAAAGATCCGGTAGGCCTTGAGTGTGCAGCAATTGAGCGCTTTACGAAAATGGGCTTCCGCCAAATTCGATTTGGCCTCAGCAATTTTGTATGCCTTCCACTTGTTCTCCAAGTCCTCGAGGTCCTGCTCCTCAGCCCACCTGTGATCAAAGTGCTCTCTCCGAAAATGGTCTCTCAAACCACGACGAAGAACTCCACTAATCTTTGGCATGCTCTGATCATCATCATCAATCATCTTCTCATCGTCCGCCACCTTCACTTGTATTGTTTCCTCCTCCTTTTCCTCCGCCTCCTCCTCATTCTCCTCCTCCTCCTCATCGTCAGCCACCTGCACTAGTATTGTTTCCTCCTTCTCCTTGTTTAATTTGTCATCATCAGCAGCATCAAACTTACCCTGCTAATTAACAAACAAGTATTAGTTAATGCATCATCGACAAGATATGATAATTAAGTATGACGTACGTACCCAATAAATTTTGGACAAGTTGAACACCTTCATCTCTTGGTAACGCCCCTTCTGGAAAGTTTCTATGAACGTCTGATTCTGCATCCCCATATATTTTCTCTTAAGGGATTTTACTTTGTCCCTTACTTGGTTCAAATCTCCCTGGCTGAGGCGACTCTTTATGTATTCATAAAATTCCTTGCTTTTATACTCTCTCTCGTCTCCCTGAAACGAGATCAGGCCGCCCAAAATAACAATCTCATCGTCTTTGCTCCATGTTATTCCAGCACAAGACGATTTGGTGTTGGACTTGTTCTCTTCTGGAGCCGGTGAAGCTGCTACTTTCACCCTCTTGTTTTTCGGGTCTTGTTCCTCATCAACAGACTGATTTTCTTTTTCAGGTCCGTTGATGTCGACTTGCTTCGTCTCCTCTGCAAGCCTTGTCTTCTTCTTCTTCTTCTTCCTCTTCTTTTTTGTCTGCTCGGTGGTCTTGTTGGACATGATAACGTCCTTGGAATTAGCTTCGTTCTCGTCACAAGCATCTTTGACTTGGTCTGGCGAATCGGGTACGATAAAGGGTGAGAACGCCATTTGAGGGATGGATGAATCACTCATAATTATATGATAAGAGTATTAGAGTCCTACTTGTACCAATTGCAGAGGAGAGACTTGTATGTAGTTTGGCCAAGATGTAGGATTGTAGGGATATATAAATCTAGAATTGTGAATTCCTCGGTTTAGTACTGATTTCATTAATTTTCCCCTGCAACTTCCTTTTTCTTTTGAAAAAATAATTTATTTTAGGAAAAGGTATCCTAATTAAATTCATTTTATGAATCGAGTTTAAAGATAATGAAAAGCTATGATCATAAACAAACACACGGCACCTAAATTTTCATTGACAACAAACCTTGAAACGTTAATAGTGCCTTTTGTTTCCATATTCCATTTTTTTTTCATTTAATTTCTTTCCTTTTGAAAGAAGGAATCAAATTGTTTAGGGAAACCGATATATCATATACCTCTCTTTTTCATTTCTCTTCATTCTTTTTGGAAAAAGAAATCAAATTATTTAGGAAATCCGATAAGTCAAAGCTTTAAATGGTCAATATCATTGTAAATTTCCTTTTCCTCCCCCCATAAATTAATTGATTTTACGTAGAGGGACGAAAATCAGCGTAAATTAACTCATTAATGTACGTAATCTCTCCAACTTCCTTCTTCTTCCTTTTTATCTCTTGATTCTGCTTTTAATTTTGTACTGTGTTAAATGTTACTCTAAAGCTACCAACTTTGATTTAGCGCTTAGTAATTTGAATCGAGAACCCAAAGTTCTAAATTTTTAGAATATCTAGCCTCCTTTTTTTTAATTTTTTTTTTTGAATTAATAATAATTTCATTGATAGAAAAACTCATGCCAAGAAGGTCATTACATTCTCGCCCACTGTCACATAACAATTGACAACACAAGGATTCGTGGAGGAGCAGTGGTACATAGGATAGACTAACTATATTTGAACTTATCACTCACTTATTTAAAGCGAGCCTATAACTATGTTAAATTTTTTTACATAGCTTATAGGCCTAAAACATGAAAGAAAGAACCTATATCTTCTCCTTGCCCTTCAAGCTAAGGTTAAGAGGTTTACCTGAAAACAGCACACTCAGAACTTCTTCAACAAGAACTTACTTTGCTTTAGAGGGGTTTTTATTTTTGGACCCCAAAGGCCGGCCTCTTTTCTTCTTTGCACCTAGAAGCTCAACTTGTACAGGTTTGGGCACCAACATACCACCTGATGCCTCCACTAGTCCCAGAGATTTGGCACTAAATTTAGTAGCGAATTTCGGCATTTTTACCTTCTTGGAGGGAGCAACATGACTTATTTTTCCTTCTAATAAGTCGGACAATAGAAATTTCAGCTTTTTTGGGAAGGGAAAGGCCTATCCCACTTAGATTGATGCTCGGTTTCCATGGTACTAGAGCTAACAAGTCATCCTCACTAGCTGGTCTTTTGTCTGCACTATGAATCACAACAGGTTTGTGTACCTCGCTTGTCTCAGCTCCACCAAATAGAGATCTTCCAACTGGTGGGAGAATGGGAGTGGTAATACCTTGAAAACAAAAAGTTTCATAATTGAACTGATTCCCCTGAAAACCCAAAAAAGATCCATTGAGTTCTAGTTTTCGTGCCTCAGGTTGTGTTGCTACTGTCTCTACCGGTGTTGCAGACTCCAGGTTACAGGCCTCTGCATCATGGTACACTCTATGGCATGTTTGCATTTTCCCACCAGGTTTTCAAAAAAGAAGTAAACCTCTTGCTCAATCCCTTTAGCAAACTTTTGGGTTTTTCTGCATGAAAAAAGGTTTTGGAAGTGCATGGGAAACCCTAACCCTAATTTCCGCAGTCACATCAAAAAGCTTATGATCAAGATTAAGAAACTTGCCTGCTACAGAAGAAACATCTGTAATGGTCTTTCTCTATTCATATGTCGGCGACATACTTGTGATGCGACCCTGAAAGCACAAGTCTTGCATCTCCACAGATTGTAGAGATGAAACCCCATCATAAGGTTCCAGCACCACCAAGGCACGATTGAAGCTCCACGGACCACCCATTAACACCTTGTTTCCATCTCCTCAAAGATCAAAAGAACATAGAAAGCAAATAGCCAAACCCTAAATCTGAATACACAACCTTGAAACACTTTCTGCCTCCGATGCACACCTTGAAGCCCTCAACCTTAGGAGTTCAGAACCGGCGGCAGAACCACCAGAACCGGCCAGAAAATCACCGAATCGGCCCCTTGAAGAAGAAAGAGATCCTCCACCGGTTAGCCGCCTTCCAGATCTCCGATTGCTGTAAAATTTAGTCACCAGAAGCGTCTTGACCTGAGGATTCCAGAACCTGTCAAACATTCTAATAACCGATTGAAAAAGCACTGAACCGGCCACCTGAACGCTTAAACAGCTTGTTGAAATCAGTTTTTGACCAGTTTCGGACTGCCACTGGCTAGCACCGACCAAGACGCATTTTTTCCCAGCCAAAAGATCCTTCGACCCCAATTTACCCTTTTCTAGGTAAATTTTTCTAAAAGTTCATGCTTTTGTGTACTTTTCATTCTTTTCTTTTCTTCGGGGACTTGCAACCTCCCTTCTTCTACCCCACTTTCTTCTTCATAGGGGAGACCTAAGCCGAACTGTGGGGGTTCATGCTATCTCCAAGCTTGGAGCTTGTTGAGATCTCCAAACTTAGAGTTTGTTGAGAATATATGATCGACCACACACATCATTGTTTTGATCTAATCCAATACCTCTTGGAATTGAATTTCTTGGGAGCAATTACGCTCAGAAATTCCTATTGTTTTCGTGGTAGCTTTTTCCGCTCCCAAACTAACCCATTTTTCTTGTTCTCTTTCAAGATGAGTAACCTGAACGAACTGGACTTTACTCCATTGGGAATAGCTAGCTCTGGATATCACAAGTGGGTTCATGATGTCCGCCAACATCTCAAGGCCCAAGGAATCCTGGATAACGTTCTTGAGCCTAACCAGGACGTGCTAACTGTTACGCCCCGTATCTGATTTACCCTTTTACTGTGTCTGAGTGAATTACTATACGTTTTACCGTCCTTGGTTTTAGTTTTTACCATTTATGGGGGGTGTTAGAAGTTGACTTTTTATGGGTTAACAATTTGAGAAAATTTTCTTCACGAAAGTTGTGGGGGACATTAAACCGAGTCCGTGGACATGTGGTACACTTAAATCGGAGTTCGTATGTGAAATTTATAGCTTAAAATGTGAAAGTTACTATTCATGGTAATAAGTATATATATGGAAAATTACTGTTGGTAGATTTCTATTTTCAGAAATCCACCCCTCACCTCAGTAACTCTCTCTCTCCTCTTTCCCGATTTTTTCTCTTCCTCTTCGACCTCCCTTTGATTTCCGGCCGATCTTCTCATTCCGGCCACCCAACGACGAACCTAGGGCATAGGACGACGCTTATCCTCCTCCTTGACACGCCTACGGTGTCGATTCACGACGATTTAGCAGGAATTTTGCAGATCGAGCTTCCAAACTTTACTATAGCAGTCGGCTTCCATCACCGATTCTTTCAATTCCGGCCACCTCCGACTACAAAACCGAGTATATTCTAGAAAGCCCACTCCTCATAGACGAATCTCTCCAAGTTTCACGATCCGATTTGAGGTGTGGAAGGAGAATCGAAGAATTGAAGTGAAGTTGTTACTGTTCACTTCGGTGTTCTTCGGAATTTTGCTCTGATTCAGGCAATTCCAGGTATAATTAGGCTTAGGTGCAGTTGAGTAAGATATTTGGTTTGTTGAGTTGTGTTTGTTGGTAGAATTTGGTGGCCTGTGGTGGTGTTGCCGGCGGCACCCGAGCGCTGCTACTGTGGGTGGTGGAGCGTAGGGTGGAGTTTTGGTTTATGTTTTTAGCTAATTAAAATGTACATGAGTTGTGGAGGTTGTAAATGCGATTTTTGGTGAAAATTGGAAGAGTTGGGATTGGATTTTGAATTGTTGGAAAACTATAATACCGGTTATCGAATATCGAGAATCCGACGATCGGATTTCTCTTGAATAATACCTAGAATTTATAAATCGACGAATTGGATTTTATGGTGTAGTTTGGAGGGAATCCGAGATTGATTGAAAGAGTTCGGTTTAAGGGGATGATTAGGATTTTCATTATCTAATTATCGTAAATTTAATTTCCATCCTGTAATTGCATTTTTACGAGTATTACTCGTACAGGACGAGAGGAGTCTCAATACGAGGAGAATATCGATCGACGACAAGATTAGCTGAATATTGTGAGTGGACTTTTGTTTTTAAATAATGATGCATGCATTTAGTTCTTAAAGTAATGCTCTAGTTAATTATCATATTATATTTCGAGCATATGATTTATTTTCAGAGATTGATTATTATTTGACGAATTATTTATTTCCGAGGTGATTTCCGGAATTATACTTTTTAATTATATTTCTATTCGTCAATTTGAGATTTTTAAAGGATTTTCGAAATGGGATTTCGATGGAGTTATATTTCTTGTTTATTTATCGACTTTCTGTTTTGGCATTGGGAATGCCTTGATGATGATTTTGGAATTGGTTTTGTTTCGATTTATGGAGATTATGATTTATTATTATTTCTCGCATTTTTGCTATTGATTTGAGATACTCTTGGCGTGTGGGACACGTCGTTGGAAATTCATTTGCGAGAGTTGGGGAAGCTTTATAGATTTATTGCTAGCATTGATTCGTCCGCCTTTGTGGCGAGGTGATGGGATCACCGAAGCCCGTCCGCCTTTGTGGCGCTGGTTACTGTCTTTGTGACAGTAATGCTGAAGCCCAGTATCCTAATCGCTACACTTAGTGGCGTGTGGGTATATAACGGGAGTATATAGGAGTACTTTAGCCTGGGAGGCTATCACCAGAGCCTGGGAGGCTCATTCGTATGGCTACCTTCTTCCCCTACTTTTATATTATTTATGGGCTAGCGGGGTCTAGTCCGATGATACGATACTCCGCGGATTTGATTTACAGTTTCAAGTTTCCTGATTTTAAAGATAAATGTTTTACCATTGTTGCATGCATCGAGTTTTTAAAGAAATAAATGTGGGAAAGTATAAAATCCTTTTTCTTTTCAATTATTTATTTTGTCCACTCACGCTAATGTTTTCATATACTTTTCCCCTGGGCCCTTCGGTTTCGAATGCCCAGTTTTTCAGAGTTGCTGCTCGGCGTGCTAGGAGAGAGCCATAGTGACCGCATCAGTTTCCCGCCATCTCATATTGTAGGTTACCTGTTTAACCTACTGTATTTTATCGTATGTTCGGTTTAGTTGCTCTGATTACTAAGGGATTCGTGACCCGAACTTGTAATGAATTATATTTGAGGTCTATGACCTAATCTCGGTGAATTGTTTACTTATATGCATGAAGTTTCTTGGATTAAAGTGTTTAATTTACCATGATGAATTAGAGATGGATGGAGTATGGGAGCAGGGTGGCTCCAGAAGTTCTTGGTTGGTATTTTAGAAGTGTTTCGATCTTTTACAGGTTTTGCGTTGCCTACTTTTAGGGGAGGTTCTGTCGAAATTTTCGGAAAAATCTTCCTTAAAAGTGGGTCCTGCAGGCCCACTTCGGATTTTGAGGTGAAATCCGGGGGCGGGTTCTGTCACTAATTGTTGAGCAAGCTCAAGCTTTGGAAGCAAATAGAGCAGCTTTGGCGGCAAATAAGGCAAAAGCCGTCATCTCTTAATGACTCGTCATATGGATGATTCGCTCCAGTATGAGCATATGAATGAAGAAGACCCCAGAAGGCTGTGGGTCTCACTCGAAGAACGCTTTGGCAACGTTCGTGACTCCGTGCTTCCTGACTTAGAAGTGAGATGACATAATCTCCGCTTCTGTGATTTCAAGACAGTTCTTGATTAGAACTCGGAAGCACTTCTCATTAAATCCTTAATGGAATTCTGTGGAAAAGAGATCACATATGCGATGATTGAGAGGACTCTCTCTACCTTCCCCATCTCTACTTTGATGGTTGCTAAGAACTACAGTATAGATGTAACTGCAAGACGTATCACAAAGTTTCATGGGCTAACTGGAGCTGTGAATGTCGCTGAAAAACATGATCACATCCTTGTGAAGTTTATAATTCGAGACCTGTGGGAACTATGTCTATTTCGGAGTCTAATTATAGTCACGCCCCTAAGAGCCTAGGGATACTTCTAGATGTTCAGGTCCATACAATCGCTCTACTTGGGAAGGAAACCGCCAAAATAGGCAGACACGGGATCGAAGAGGTCAACGTGGAAGGCTACGCCTCTAGCCATGTTAGTGGTGCCACCAACACTAAGAGCCATCCTTATGACGCTTTCAAAGCGCCTCAATCAAAGGAGTATGAGCACAGATATGTATGTTCTCAATGTGGAGCATCCAGTCATTGGGCACACATTTGTAGAGCTCGTGAAGATTTTGTCACAGCCTACAAAGCATATTGTGAAGCAAGAGAAGCTCACTATGTGGAACAAGAATATCATGAAGGTGATCTAGAGTGAAGGGTTGAAGACTTCAAATCTGGCTGGGATCAATAGATCGCCAATTCTGTTTAAGTCTTTATTTTTCCAAGAGATGTAATAAGACAATTGTCACAGTATTATTAGTAGATGCCATTGGTTTAGTTTTTCTTCAACTAGGCTCATCCAAAGTGGAGATGATGTCTAGGAAGGTTTTGAGATAAGTGGTACTTAAGCGAGCCTTTCTCTACCGACATCTCTATACTCACCTGGTCATATTTATTTTGGAGTTACCGAAAGAAGTCAAACGACTACCATTGTTTTGCGTTAGCTAGTATTTGGATTAGATTCTCTTAATGTGGTTAAGAAACAATGATGTACTCCATTGGCTTATGAATAAAATTTCGAGTCCTTTTCATTATGACACCATTTCAATTCTGAGCTTTTGAGTAATGAATCCTAGAGAACATCAATATCTTGCAGATAAAACGACTACGCACACCATTCACCGCCATAGGCAATCATTCTTAGAGATGTTGCCTACACATTCCTCCATGACTACGATGGCTGGGCCATCAAGTTTAGTTCAAGGACATGGAATAGCCCAAATTCCTCTTGCCAAATGGTACCTTGATTACTGTCACAGAAACTCTCTACGCTTCTAGGGAAAATCGAACCCTATTGAGCTATTCGAGCCAATGGATTCCATGTAGAAACGCATATAGAGAACGGAAAAGAGTTCCTTTGCAATACCTCTAATGATTGCGAATAAAGGCGCATATTAGAGAACCTTATGTGTCTTTTTAGTGGTTTTTTTGTCACCACTATTCGAGCTATTAAATCCAATAGAGTTATGAGAGAAGATCTCTTGAATTAAGACACATATTAGCTTTGTCACGACAAGATAGGTATCCTAGTCATGATATGATGATCCGTCTACTAAAGACTTCACACGGACATCAATTCTTTCAAGCAAAATGAAGCACGAATCAAAGGTTGATTCCTGGACTAAGTATGACCACGGCCGCTGACTATAGCACCGCTGCCGTCCATCGCCAGCCAGCCTAGGGCTAGCGCAGTCCATATCCAGGATGCCATGAATGGCGTCCATCATGGTGATGGCACTCTAGGTGATGCTGCAATCACCAACATTGCTTCCAATAGCTTTTCAGACGCTCAGGCCTAATCAAAATCCTCATTAGTTGCTTCTAAGGCCTCTCGCTCGTTCTACAAAGCCTGTTCCTTAGGGACATTAGAACTGAAATCGTCCTACGCAAAGGATATGAAAATACTCACTCTGTTCTCACATATAATCCAACTTGCGGACGTTTAAATATTTCATGATGTTGATTGACATGCAAACACGCTCGTCAAGTGTCGTGCCATTGTTCATTTGTAATGTTGCTTATACTACACTCCTAGCACTGATTATATGATGACGAGCTCACTCCCTGGATCATCCTATTTTGTCAATTCGACCTAACAATACTAGAGAGTTTACATTGAAGACTCGATGATTATTGCATTGGGACTGGTGTTGGACATCATATTCCCATGTACACACCCAAATAGTCTCACGAAAACGACTACGATGGTAGCCTGAACACTGGTAATGGGCACCAATCTCCTTATATCCGCTTGGGGTGAGGCAATATCACATGTAGTTATGCTAATTTGTCTACGACCCACCGTCACTCAATCTATGTATGCATTACAGATAGTGATTGGGTACAAGTATCTCATACTTACGCATATTTGAGTGTGCTATTTTTGTGCCTCTTGCGCCGCCACAGTGCCCTAAGATGGGTCCTTGCAAACAAATGGGCGAATATGTTGGATATGAGACTTTAACAGTCGTCCGCCACTCAATACCCTTGTTGGGCGATCTCTTTACCGCATGTCTTGCGAATTGTCACTTTGATGAGACAGTCTTCTCGTTGTTAGGGGGAGATAAGAACACAGATGTTCAACAGGAATTGTCATGGTCTGTCCCCACTATGTCTCATCTCGATCCCCGTTAAAGTGACGAGATCACACATATCTGCTGTAAACATGCCTGCAAGAATGGACGTATCTGCGAGAGGACGTAGCACCACCATACACAGAGGTAGGCATGGCGCCAACGCCATAGAGAGTGGCGCTCTGGCTCCCAGCTAGGATGCTCAGGAGGCCAGTGGATTCGAAGGATACTTTGACACAACTCAATCCTTCGATCATCGACACTCAAAATTCGTCTCATGAGAATCCTCCAGATTATGGTTATCATTGGGGGACGCCTCAATGTCAGAACCTTTCTGAGAATATACAGCTCTTTGAAAATTACATTAGTGTACATGAGACGTAGGATAAAAACTCCATGATGATTGATGATGTAGTCGCGCATTTCATTGCGCATGAGTTTATTGAGTCCGATGATATCGAACCACACTCTGTTGATGAATGAATGACAGCGTAGAGAAAATTGGCATACATGGAAAAATACGATCCAGGCTAAGGTGGATTTTCTAACTGTCAGACCCCGAATTTTGAATAATAAATTCAAAATCCGAAAAGCGATAACTTAACAAGCACAAGAAAACACATAGAAAATTTTTCATTTAAATTAAGCAACTAAACAAACTGAGCTCACAATGTCAATATCGACTCGTTCTTTAGAGTCACATATTACATTACAAATAGTTTACAAATTAAACTACATGACAATTCAATAAGTAAACACACCCACCACAACTCACTACACATCAGAAGACTTAAAACTAAGAGTACCCTTCGACATCCACGCTACCGAACGTACACCTCAGCTTCGACAACGATCACTAGATATTCTAACCTGCATAATAACCCCTACACCATGGAATAGTGCACCGGGTTGAAACAACAAACCTGGTAAGTTTTTGCAAGCTCGTATGAGTAAACCTAAATAACCACAAAACACCCATCCGACCCAAGGACAACAAATCCACACAATGATTAATTCCCACATAAAAATCCTTTTCTTTTTCTTTTTAAGGAACACACATATCACAACCGTGACAAATCAAATCATTCTAATGAAAACAGGTAATCCCTGCATAGAATTTTAGTTCAGGAAATCACCAAAAGTATACAAACCAAAACCATAGTAATCCCTGCGTATAGTTTAGTTCAGGAGATTACATTTAAATCAATCATTAGAATGAAAAGGAAAATCAATAAGGAAGTCAAACAACTCACACCAAAGTCGATGATCACCCATCGACTCCATACTAAAGTCGATGATCACCCATCAACTCCAAACTAAAGTCAATGATCACCCATCAACTCCCAATAAATGATCATATCTCAACTCACCCATAATATGAAAATCAAGTCCCTCTTGGACAATAAAAGAGAGAACCACTTGAAACTCTCCTTTAAAATTATATACCCTTGGGCATGTGATAACTCAAGAATTATCCCCCAAGCAGTATATTGTACACAAAGGCACACGATAACACAAGGTTATCCCCTAAGCAGTACAATGACAGGCAGGCTAGAGCTCTAACTGAATCGTAACTTGTCACCTCGGCCGAGGTTCAGGCTTACGATAATAATTGCCTTGATCACCAATGTGACAAAAAGTCCTTAGACCGAACATATGACAGTCCACTTGTTAATGTCTAAGAGTTTGGCGGTAGCTGAACCTTTGTTAACGCTAATCCGGTGGGCGGATTAGTACTTGTGTTGCTCTCAAAGCTTCCGCTACCTGTCAAGTAAAATACAAAGGGCGTCAGAGGGAGACCGCGCTGGGCGGTCTTCAACTCTCCGATGCCTAAGTTAGTCAATGTATTTATGTTGACAAATTAACAATAGGTAAGTATTGAATGCGTAATTAATGAGGAGAGATGAGAGAACCTTTTATAGGTGAGGAGGAGGCTGACCTCCTCCTTGTTTTCGATGTGGGACTGATGTGCTTCAGTTCCCAGTTTCAGAAGCTTCTGATGCTATCTTGGCGCGGCGCGTCGGAGGCGATCTGGAGGTGCTCCGCCGCTGGGGTTGTAGCCCGCCTGGCGGTGTGTCTGCATGTTATTCCTTTGGTTGGAATTAGTACCTTTAGCGGTACAATGAGCGTGGCCCATTATAGCTAATTATGCTTGCAAATGTACATGTATGTACAAGTCCCCAGTCAAGGAGGGCAATCTTGGTTGGGGAGTTGTTCGGCGGTTTGAAGCGTTTTCTTCCGCTAGACTTGCAAGAGCATAATTAGCGTCAGTGCGTTGTCAACCATGGATTTTACTGAGCAAACGCTTTATACCCTTTCCGGTGGGCCCCTGCTAGGCCCCCCAGGGAGTCCCCCACTCCCCGACTAAGATAGACCTCCGGATGGTCTGTAAATTGTTTGTTGAGGGGGAGCTGCGCGGAGCAGAGGGTGTTGGGTAGCGAGCCCAATCTTTAGCACCCAAGTGACGGGGGTCAACGTGCCTGATCAGGGTCGTCGTAGACTGTTGACACAAGTCCCCGTGTCCCGTAGGGACCGTCTGACCGTAACGCCGCGTGGCGGTCGTTGTCAGAGTGAGGCGTGGCCTCGGGATCCGCCGCTGGCGGAAATCCCCCCGCTGATTGCAGCAGGAAGCAGCGTCCAGTAGACGTGCCTGGCGGTATTTTATTGAGCGATACTGCGCTGAACAAAGTACGCAGCCTGCAAGATGATAAGGGGCTCCGCTAGAGGTGTGTAGCGGAAGATGCCCCGCTTGCAAGATGACAAGGGAGAAGTTCCACTGGCGGGGTTTCGCTCAGCGGAGACTTCGTCACTTGGAAGGTGACAAGGGAGAAGTTCCACTGGCGGGGTTTCGCTCAGCGGAGACTTCGTCACTTGGCAGATGACAGAAGTTCCACTGGCGGGGTTTCGCTCAGCGGAGACTTCGTCACTTGGAAGATGACAAGGGAGAAGTTCCGCTGGCGGGGTTTCGCTCAGCGGAGACTTCGTCACTTGGCAGATGACAATGGAGAAGTTCCACTGGCGGGGTTTCGCTCAGCGGAGACTTCGTCACTTGGAAGATGACAAGGGAGAAGTTCCGCTGGCGAGGTTTCGCTTAGCGGAGACTTCGGACGGTTGGGGAAGTCATCAGAAGTGGTTACTTCCACCAGACGCTTCGTCTGGTGGTTGTTGACACGTGCCCAACTCGTAGAGGGTTAGCGTGCGGAGGCTTGTCTCCTAAGCCATTAATGATAGTAATTATGGATTCCGTAACCGAGGCGACGCCTCGGTTAATCCGGAGAGTAAGTGGAGATCCGCGACACGTGTACGGCTGGTGTGTGATGTCGTTTTTTAGCGGACGGCTGAGAACGCGCTGATGTTGACATAAAATGGGGGGAAACTCAGCGAGATTTGACACTTTGGTAAAAGCTTCAAACCCAGTCGTCGTCTTCTCGCTCTGTTCGTCCGAGACCGAAGGAAGAGGTTGCCGGAGCCTTGAGATTCTGTTCCCGGGGAAACGACGATCTCATCACTCGCAAAATTGCTGCGCACCATCACACCGTAGGTTTCAACACCGAGGTTGGTATCTGGGTTCCTTTTTCCCTGTTTCATTGAATCTGCCGTTTTCTGGGTTTTTGTTGTTTTTGGGTTTGGGATGGTTTCTGTTGTGGCGTGTTCTGAGGTGTGAAGTGAGATTTGGGGTTGGCTTATGGTGGTTGGGAGGGAGTTGGCGTTTAGGGATGATGTAGATGGTCGAATCTGGGTTGAGTGTGTTCTTATTTTGGCATTTTCTGGGTAAATTGTTCTTGATGTTCTTGGCGATAACTGATCTGAGAATAGGTTAGATCTGTGTTTGTGCTAACTGGTGTGGGTTTTAGGGTTTGGGATGGCTAACGTCATAGAGATTTCGAGCAGTGAGGATTCCAGGTCTGACGTGTCGTTCAGCGCGGTGGATAGGATATTTATTGACTCGTTGCGTCCGTCTGCCCATGCAGGAACCTCACTGCCGGGACCGCTAGAGGTAGAGCCGCTACAGACCATACCTTGGGAAGTAGCCATGGGTCGTGGTCCACGTCCAGAGAGCTCTAGGGCGGGTGAGGCCGCTGCTGCCAAAGCTAGGCGTGACGAGCGTTTGGCGAGCAATAGCGCTGCCAGCGGCTCCGCTGGGGAAGAAGAAAGAGCGGGGGAGGATGCTGAGTCGGCGTGGTTCCTCGAGGATGGCACTGCCGTTGACAAGGCAGGAGGGCGGATGAATGCCGCCGCCGTCACTCGAATGAAGAAGACATTCCGGTTGCCGGGGTCGGTGAAACTACGGCCGCCGACGGTAGATGAAAAGGCGTCGATTCTCCCAGCGGGGTTTGCGGCGGTGCATGAGGCGATATTCCGCCAAGGAGTGACACTCCCGCTGGTGCCCAATCTTCAAATCTTGGTGTGCGAGTTTGGCCTTGCCTTCGGTCAGATTTGCCCCAACATGTGGCGGTTGATGCTGGCGATGAACTCACTGTGGCTGTTGTCCGGGTGCGAGGGGCCTACTGTGGCGAAAGTGCTTCACTTCTACGAGTTGGTCTACGTGAAGCGCCAGGGTTGTAGAGGGCAAGTGAACCTGAGCCGTCGCCAGGGAGCGCCCAAGCTGATCGAGAATCTAAGGGATTCAATGTCCTACTGGCGGGGGACCTTCTGCGTCGCCACAGATGGGTGGGAGTATCAGGCTAGGGCGAACGAGGAAGAGCCGACGTTTAGGATTAAGTCGGAGTTCCAACCTATTCGAGGTTGGCAACCAGTTTCCGCGGAATGTAGCTGGCGTGGTTTGTATTTTGCAAATGTACTTTTACTAATCGGTTTGTGCTTGTGCAGCGGGATTGCGGTACAACTTAACGCGCGAGGAGGAGTGTCGCGTGGCACGGATTAGAGGTTGTTGGCGGAACCGCAACTTGCTGGACTTCCGACTTCTGACTGGCTGGGAGTTGCTAGTCGATCAGAAATTAACTCGGTCCATTGGTAAGAAATTGCCGCCATACTGCTCTCTTTTTTTGTACTAAGTAGCCGACTGACTAGTTGAGTTTTTTTTTTTTTTTTTTTTTAGAAACGCCGCCAGGTAACAAATCGAGCCGGGATGCTTTCGAAAAAGCCATGGACCGCGCGGAGATTGATATTTTCCTGGAGACAATGTACGCCGAGGGGTTGGTGGCCCAGCAGACCGTAGTGAACCCCGAGACACTGACGCTGAGCCTGTCAGAGGTTCCGGTGGTGTTGCAGATGCCGCTCCACTCTCACCTTGGCGATGATGGGCTACCCGGCGTTCAGGCGGGGGTCCCCGTAGCAGGCGGCAAAAAAGGGGCCTACACAGCTGCTGCTACGAAGGAGAGGGTACCCGCCAACAGGCGTGGTTCCCAGAAAGAAAAACCGGTGCAGCCGGCAGGGACTGTCACCGCCCCACGAGAGGAACCACCGCCGAGGGTGACGAGGGCTGCTGGCGGGAACACGAGGGTGCTCGAGAGGAAGCGCCGGCAGATAGACTCCCCCGACAAGGAAGAGGGGGATGACGTGGAGATTGTCAAGGGCCGGCAGCGGAAGAAGGCCCGTCAAGCCCCGCCCAAAGGTGCTGTGGTGGACGGGGAGGCGCCCGCCGCCAGTGACCTGGACTCCTTCGCCGCCTACGCGGAGTTCATGACAGATGGCGAGAGGGAGTTCCTCTTCCACCTGTGCGAGAGGCTAGGGTTTGGCTGTCTAGCGGGGATCTCACGCCTAACCGCGGTTGACCAATCGCCCTACAGCTCGGCGTTTGGTCAAATTTCAGCTGGCCTCCACGACATGTTTGAGGCGGCAAGGAAGCAGCCTCTGGTCGAAGGGGAGCTGAGGGAGGAGATTCGAAGCCTCTAGAGGGAACTGGCGGAGGCGAGGGAGAAGCTGGCGGATACAGAAAGGCGGCTGGTCAAGGCGGAATGTGACTTTGCCGACGTCCGTGGTAAGCTCAATGTGGCCATCGAGCGGGACCTGGAGAGGAATGACCGCGTCTCCAAGTTGGAGGAGGACATCGCCCTGCTGGAGGAGCGGATAGCCGCCAAGGACAAGAAGCTTATCATTGTGCAGCGGGAGTCTATCGGCAGGGCGACGGAGCTGAAGCGGCTGGAAGGCCAGGTTGTCTGCCTGAGGGCTGAAGGGGAAACTGCCGCGGCCGCCGCTGTTGAAGAATTCAAGCAGTCGGCAGAGTACGCGAAGGCGATGACCGAGTCCGCGAAGGCCGGGGCCTTGGCAAACATAGACATGCTGAAGCGGAATGGCGCCATCGACTTCGCCAAAGCGTCACAGCCCGATGCGCCGCCGGCCAAGGGTGCCCCGCCGGAGAAAGAGGTCGTGCCTGCCCCAGCGGGAGGTGCCTGCTCAGGCAGTGGGGAAAGCGGTGCACATCCGACGGAAGGGTCCCAGCAGACCCCCAATCCCACACCGTCGGAGGTGTCACGTGCTGGATTCCTGGCGGCGCATACCCGGGCAGACGGTACCATAGAGACCCCCAGTCCGACAGCCCGAGGGTCCGATCAAACGAGTCGAGCGATCGTGCCGCCGCCTGCTGAAGCAGAAGATGCCGAGGGCAACCCCTGAAGCCAGCTGGGACCGCCAGAGATTCTCTTGTTTTTTTTTTTTTTGTGTAGCCGTTGAGGCACAATAAGTTGTAACAAAAATTTTGAAATGGAATGAAGTTTTCGACGTTGTGTTTGCTATGATGTGTTTGCACCGCTAGTATCTTGACTTGTATTCTTTTTTTTGATCAATGAAACATTAAAGGAATTAAGATTGGTCCCAAGTGCAGTACGTAGCGGACGAGGTCCGCTGACGATTGCTGGCGTTGCCATTTGCCCTCAGTGCTAGACTTGGTAACAATGGTTTGAATAATTCCTCGTTTCATTGATAGCTGATTGATCAGCGTGTACAAAAGTGGGGTAGTACCCGTTGGGTAGCTTCCTTTAGCTAAATATTGAACAAAAATTTAGCTAAGTCAAGATACTCCTGGGTAGCGGATGACTATTTGTAGTAATACCGAAGGTGTTCGGTATTCCAAGGGTGGGTCGATGTGACGCCATCCTTGTCCATTAAGTAGAAGGTGCCTGGGCTAACGACTTCCACAATTTTGTATGGACCTTCCCAAGTTGGGCGGAGTTTTGTTGGCGGCGGAATTACTTCCTTCATTACCCAGTCCCCCAATTGGAGGTTCCGGGCCTTGACCCTGGCATTGTAGAAACGCGATACCCGTTGTTTGTTTTGCAAGTTGTGCAAATGGGCCTTGTGTCTTTTTTCTTCTAGGAGGTCCCTGTTCAGGTTGACGCCGTCGTTGTTGGTCTCTGGGCAGTAGCCTTCGACCCTAGCGGTAGGCTGAGTTACCTCAATAGGTAGGACAGCCTCTGTTTCGAACATCATACAAAAGGGTGTTTCGCCGGTGGCGGAAGTTGAAGTTGTCCGGATAGCCCATAGAACTTCTGGCAGCTTCTCCGCCCATAAACCCTTGGCGTCGTCGAGCTTCTTTTTTAGCAGTTTCTTGATTATCTTGTTTGCTGCTTCGACCTGGCCGTTGGTTTGAGGATGGGCGACAGATGCGAAGCTCAACCTGGTGCCGAGGTTGGCGGTAAAGGAGATGAGTTCCTTGTTGTTGAACTGTGTGCCGTTGTCTGTAATGATTGTATGTGGGACACCATAGCGGCAATAGATGTTCTTCCAGAGGAAGTGAGTTACCTTGGCGGTAGTTATTGCCGTGAGTGGCTCCGCCTCTATCCACTTGCTGTTGTAGTCGATGGCGACGATGATGTATTTGAACTGGCCCTTGGCGGTTTGGAACTTTCCCATCAAATCGAGGCCCCACGTGGAGTGAATCCATGGGCCGATGATAATTGATAGCGGCTCTGCCGGTGCATGTGGAAGATCTGCAAACTGTTGACATTTGTGGCAAGACCTCAAAATTCGCCGGGCGTCATCACCAAGTGTGGGCCAGAAGTAGCCCTGTCGCATTGTGCGGTTGGCCAAGGATCTGGCGCCGGAGTGATTTCCACATTCTCCGCCATGGATTTCCGCTAGGACGGCCTTTCCCTCCTCTGGGGTTAGGCAGCGGAGATTGGGATGAGTGAATCCTTGGCGGTAAAGTTTACCATTCTGGATGTTGTAGCGGGTTGCTCTCCGCTTGAGCTGTCGCGCCTGAACTTTGTCCTCCGGCAATGTGCCGTTGTGTTTGTATGCAATGATCTCATCCATCCAGCTGGGGCTGACCTCAATGCTGAATATCTCCGCCAGGGTCTTTGTGATACTCGGCTTGTCAAGGCACTCCACTCTTGTGTCCGCTGGACTTTGATGTGGTTGGGCGGTTGCCAGTCTCGCCAGTGAATCAGCCTTGGCGTTCTTCTCCCTGGGGATTTGTGTGATGGTGTGAAATTTGAATTTTTTGAGCAACGTTTTGACGTACCCCAAGTATGCCGCTAACTGTTGGTCCTTGGCCTGGAAGTTGTCGTCGACCTGGTTAACGACTAATTGAGAGTCACTGAAGATGTTGACGCTGTCAGCCCCTGAGTCAATGGCAAGGAGCAGGCCGGCGATGAGTGCCTCGTACTCCGCCATGTTGTTGGAAGCTTTGAAGTTGAATTTCAACGCTTATTCCGCGTTCAGTCCCCCGGGTCCTGTTAAGATGACTCCGGCGCCGCTGGCCTTGGCACTAGCGGAGCCGTCCACATGCAGGTTCCAGTCTGAGTGCAGTGGAGCCTGCCTCCTCCGCGGTAACCATTTCTGTTCCAGGCTCTGTCTCGGTGTCGGGTTCTGGCTGACGCTCGGTGAGCTCAGCGATAAAGTCCGCCACCACCTGGCCTTTCATGGCGGTTCTTGGTTTGTAGTCGATGTCGAACTCACTGAGCTCGATGGCCCATTTGCTGAGGCGCCCTGAGTGTTCAGGGTTTTGCATAACTTGCCTCAGCGGTTGATTGGTTAACACGTGGATCGTGTGAGCCTGAAAGTATTGGCGGAGGCGCCTGGCGGCAACGATGAGTGCGAGGGCTAGCTGCTCCAAGGGAGGATATCTTGTCTCTGCCCCGTTCATGCCCCTACCGGCGTAGAACACTGGGAGCTCGTCTTGAGCCTCCCGCCTGACAATGGAATAGCTTACCGCCGATGTTGAGACCGCGAGGTATATGAACAGTGTCTCTCCCTGCACAGGGACAGAAAGGAGGGGGACTGCCGCCAAGTACTCCTTCAGGCCCTGGAACGCCGCCTGACATTCTGGGTTCCAGTTGATGACCTTTTTGTGAGTTGTTTTGAGGAGCTTGAAGAATGGGGCACACTTATCGGTGAGTCTGGAGATGAATCGAGAAAGGGCGGTTAACTTGCCCTTGAGGCACTGGACGTCAACCTTATACTTGGGGTCCGCCAGGTTGAGGATGGCCTGTACCTTGTCCGGGTTAGCCTCGATGCCTCGCTCGCTGACAATGTAACCCAGAAATTTGCTAGCGGTGACCGCAAAGAAACATTTTTCTGGGTTGAGGCGCATACCATAGGCTAGGAGAATGGTTACAATGATTCTGAGGTTTGCCACATGTCCGCTGGCCTTTATGCTCTTAACTAGCATGTCGTCCACGTAGACCTCGATAATTTTTCCCAGATGTTCAGCGAACATGGCGTTCATCAACCGCTGATAAGTTGCGCCGGCATTCTTCAGACCGAAAGGCATGACATTGTAGCAGTAGAGGCCTTTGTCGGTGGTGAAGGTGGTGCATTCTTGATCGCCGGGATGCATCCTAATCTGATTATACCCGGAGAAAGCGTCCATCATGCTGAGGAGCTCATGTCCGGCGGTTGCATCGACTAGCTGATCGATACGGGGTAGCGGGAAACTATCCTTTGGGCATGCCTTGTTGAGATTTTTGAAGTCGACACACATTCGCCATTTACCGCTGGGCTTTTTGACCATAACCAGATTGGAGATCCACTGGGGATAAATGACTTGGCGGATGAATCCAATGCCCTGGAGCTTGGCGACCTCCTCGCCAATTGCCCGGTATTTTTCTTCATCAAAGGCCCTCCGCTTCTGTTTCATGGGATAAAAGGATGGTTTGATGGTCAGCTTATGAGTGATAATCTCAGGAGAGATACCTGGCATGTCTGCGTAGGACCATGCAAATACTGCGGCATTATCACGCAGGAATTGGGTGAGCTCTGCCGCTACCTCCGGGTCTAGCTGGGCGCCTATGCGGACTGTCCGCTCAGGGTGCTCGTCCGAGATGCAGACAACTTTCAACGACGTGTCCGGGTTGACCGGCTCTTTCTTTACATATTTTTCCTCCTCATCTCGAGGATCCTCGAAAATATCCGAGGGCGGTGCGTGGTTGCCAACTGTCAGGATCTCATGGCGGCGCGCCGAGCGCGCTATGGTCGTTGAATAGCACTCCCGAGCCAACTGTTGACTTCCTCTGACAAAGCCCGTGCCGTTGGGTGTGGGGAATTTCATGAGAAGCATGTATCCGGCGATGATGCACTTGAGCTTGTTGAGTGTCGGCCGCCCAATGATGGCGTTATACGAACTGAAGCAATCGACAATGATGAATTCCGTATGTATCTCCGCCATACATGGACTAGTGCCAATAACCAGTCTCATGCAATCTGACCCCAGCGGTTGCGTGACGTCACCGGAGAAGCTGAGCAGTGGCTCGTGATCCTGGAGTAGTTTCTTGTTCCGCTTGAGATGGTCGTAGCAACCGCTGAAGATGACATTGACAGCGGACCCGCTATCCACCAAGATTCTCCCTACTGAAAATCTGCCAAGGATGGCGTCGACCAAGAATGGGTCGTCGTGGGGTAAATTGACTCCGCGCTCCTCCTCCTCTCAGAAGGTAATAGGTTCCCAACCTGACCTTGGGAGTTTGGCAGATCTTTCGTAGCGGATGTTGCAGACTTCCTTTGGGTGATTAGCGCGTGCATAGCGCTTCCTTGCCCTGTGGGACATGCCAGTGATTGGGGCACCGCCGTCGATGGTGTTGATGCGGCCCAAAGTCTCAACATTGGCGATCACAGGTGGTGGTTGGCGTACCTTGAACTGTTCCAACTTGCCGTCGCGGTACAGAGTCTCAATAGCCGTTTTGAGAGCATTGCAGCTGTTGGTATTGTGGCCGCTGTCCTCGTGGTACTTGCACCACTTGTCGGTGTTCCTGGGTTTGCCCGTTTTTGGGTATTTTGGAGGGGGTGGCGGTGGGATCTGATCCTTGCACTGATTGTAGATGTCCTCATATGAGGCCGTGAGGACCGTGAACACTGCGTACCGCTGCGAGGACTCCGCCTGTTTGTTGCGGTTATCCCCATGGGTTGGGCGGTTGCCCTTGTTGTAATGTTGGTCCTTCTGCCGCTTGCTCTGGTGGTGGCCCTGCTGCCACTCCCTCTTCTTGTCAGGTGGCGGTGTTGAAGGGGTCTTGTTAGCGGTTTCCTGATGACTGGGGGATGGCTGTGATGATTTTGTTGGAGTTGCTGGTGGCGGTGGGGTTTCTCCATACGTAATGAATTCCGCCTGAGCGTGGATGACCGCTTCACTCATGATGTGGTCGTACGCCGCATTTGGGTGATTGTAGTTGAGGTGATAGAGGAATGGCCCCTTGAGAAGTCCCTTCCTGAAGGCCGCCGATGCCATTGTTTTGTCTAGGTCGCGGCACTGAGATGCTGCCGCCCGCCACCTTGTGACGAAGGCCTTCAGTGATTCGTCCTCGCCCTGCTTGACGCTGAACAGTTGACTTGTGTTGTGATGCCCGGCGGACAATAAGATGAACCGGGAGAGGAAAGCGTGTGATAGTGCATGGAATGAGTTGACAGACCCCGGCGGACACTCAAAGAACCAGTTCATTGCCTCGCCGTCCAACGTCTCGCTGAACAAGTGGCACAAGGTGGCGTCATTGAATCCCTTGTTGTTGGTGACTTTCTTGAAGGTGTCCATGTGGACGAAGGGATCAGACATTCCGCCGTAATGCGACATCTTTGGGGTTTTTGTAGACGCTGGTCTGATAGCTTGCAGAATCTCAGCGGTGAATGGCCCAGGTCTGGAAGCGAAAAGTGGATTCTGAGTTGGCGCTGGGGCGCCCGACTCCGCCCGGATCAACCTTTGCTCCAGTTGGTGCATCCTTTCCAATATCTGGGCGGTTGCATCGTCGGAGGTGTCAGCCCGAGTACTCCGCTGGACCTGCCTGCGCCTTGGCGCAGGCGGATTGCCCTCAGTCCTTGCCCTAGCCTCTGAACGGTTGGTATGCGGCAGTGATTCCGCCTCCTGCTCAATCATCAGTTGGGGGATGGGCGGCGGTCCCATTCCCAACAATTCAGGTGGGTTCAGCGGTACCTGCATCTGTAGGACTGGCCCCGGTACCAATGTGCCAGTGCCGGGTCGACTACGCCTGGTGCTGCGTGACTGCTCGCTCTGTGCTGGGCGGGCGGTGGGCTCCAGAGTCCTCTTTAGCTCTTCAAAACGTGCTAAGAGCGTAGCCACCTGTCTTTGGGCCTCAGCCTTCTCCTTGCGCTCCTCCTCACGCTCTCTGTTTGCCTTATGAAGATTCGCCAGTGCTATCTCATACATGGTGACGAGATCTTGGCCCGGCGGGCGGCTGCTGCTTGGGTTTGCCTCGCTGCCGGGGTTGTAAATAGTGCGCGGTTAACGCCTATCGCTGGGTCGGAGGGTTGGGGGATGGTGGACTGGTCCGCCCGTTCCTCAGCGTTTCCTCCGCTACCGTTAGTCATGGTGGATGTGGTGGGATGACCTTTTGTTCAAGGATTCCCACAGACGGCGCCAATGTTAATGTCTAAGAGTTCGGCGGTAGCTGAACCTTTGTTAACGCTAATCCGGTGGGCGGATTAGTACTTGTGTTGCTCTCAAAGCTTCCGCTACCTGTCAAGTAAAATACAAAGGGCGTCAGAGGGAGACCGCGCCGGGCGGTCTTCAACTCTCCGATACCTAAGTTAGTCAATGTATTTATGTTGACAAAGTAACAATAGGTAAGTATTGAATGCGTAATTAATGAGGAGAGAGGAGAGAACCTTTTATAGGTGAGGAGGAGGCTGACCTCCTCCTTGTTTTCGATGTGGGACTGATGTGCTTCAGTTCCCAGTTTCAGAAGCTTCTGATGCTATCTTGGCGCGGCGCGTGGCGGCGCGTCGGAGGCGATTTGGAGGTGCTCCGCCGCTGGGGTTGTAGCCCGCCTGGCGGTGTGTCTGCATGTCATTCCTTTGGTTGGAATTAGTACCTTTAGCGGTACAATGAGCGTGGCCCATTATAGCTAATTATGCTTGCAAATGTACATGTATGTACACCACTTGACTCAAATACTTTCCTCAAGCAAAACACACTTTTACACAATAATCAACACATCATGATAATTGTATGCTCGTAAGAGAAATGCTCGAAATAACAATTCAATCAACTCTGAATCATTACTTCACCCAATGTTACACCATCCAATATATATATATATATAGAGAGAGAGAGAGAGAGAGAGAGAGCCCTTCTAGTGAGGGATCCATTTTTTTTTGTCTTTTTTAGGGATAGGGCATTAGACTAACTTTTTGATCACATTTCGGCATCTTAACCGTTCAGTTTTTAGTTCCTAATGTGTAGATCACTTATGCAAATTTTCAGCCAAATTGATTATCGCTAAGGCATTCAAAACGGCGACTTAAGATATAAGTATGAACGGTTCAAGTTTGACAGATTTGGCTCGTTCATTGATTTATTTTAGTTTGATATCTTAACGATCACCGATTTGGCCGAAAATTTGCAGAAGTGATCTACACATTAGGACCTAAAAACTGAACGGTTGAGATATCAAAATGTGATAGAAAAATTGGTCTCATGCCTTATCCCTATAAAAGACCAAAAAAAGGGATCCGGAAGGGCCTTATATATATATATATATATATATATATATATATATATATATATATATATATATATATATTATTCCACGTAAATATATATATACGTAGTCATTCATGCATGAATGACTACTAATACCAACTATAGTTCATACGTAATAAAACCAAGAAATTCATTTTATACTTCAATTCATTTTTTTTTACCTGTGAGTCGTAGCCCTATGAACCGTAGTCGATCGAGTTCATATTATTTCAAAAAAATCTTTATTTTTGAAAACGATTTACAATTATCAATCAATTCCGACAATTAAATAACTCGGTTCGTAAATGAACCACGTGAGATTTACTCACCTCAAAATCCCGCTGTGTCTTCTCTTACCGCAGAGATAAGGTATCGACTAGTCTCCGTCAATCACTTACGGAATGTACGTCACAACTTAGTACACGAATAGAAAACAATTAAGTGTCAAACCCCCTCCCCCCCCCCCTTTGCACTAAAATCTCGAAAGTAATGCCAATCGAGGCGAAACTTCATTCGAGACCACCCGAGGACTCCGGAATACTTGTACGATCAATCCATCAAAATTACAATTCATAACTTGGTCATACGATTTTCAAAAATTACAAACTATATATCGAAATGATCGTATCAATGTGTAGATTAAAAAGAGGAACATAAACCGTTCCTGGGGTGGTCTGAAGTGGCTGGAAAACACCACCACAGTGGCGGCGCCACCGTCGCCAATCCAAAGTCAGAATTTGGACAAACTTCCTAAACAAAAGATCTTCATCTCAACTCGAATTACAACTTTCCCAACTACATCAAAGTCAAATTATAAGCCAATCGATCAAATTTTACCTTAGAACAAATCGGGCCGATTGAAACCCTAGATCTTCAAAGCTTCGATTCGTCCTCCACACGTGAAATCGTTGCAAGCTACCTTGGGAGAATCATTCCTCAGCGTCTGGGCAACAAAACCCCTCAAGAAATTCCACCTATGGTGGCTGGAATCTTCAACTCCGACCAAGGCGATTTGCAGCTCGGTCGCCCTACTTCTCGGCCTTGCAGCGCCCTCCACAGCTCGTTTCTTGCTCCAATTCTTCCACGGACCTCTAGAGAGGATTGAGGCTAGCAAAACCCATTTTGAATCGCGTCCTATGGTAGCCGAAGGGGGGAGAACGACGCCGGGGAAGGGGAGAGGCGAAACCGGGGTCAAGAGAGAAAGAGTTTCTGTTTTTGGAAACTTTGGGATTTTCTGATATTTTTTTCGGATTTTTCCTATATATCCCAAAATGGAAACTTTTTTCCGATTGCCATAAATTTTTCATACGAACTCTGATTCTTGCGTTCCACATGTCCACGGACTCGTATCGACGCACTCTACAACTTTCATGAAGGAAGTTTTCACAGAATCCTAACGTATAAAAAGTCAACCCTTGAGACGAAGCATTTCAAGCGAATAATTGTTCGAAATAATTTCCGATCCACCCTTGAACCACAAAATAGCTCTAACGAACACTTTATTAATTCCTGGAAACCATTAGAAATTAATAACGAATTTCCGGGGTCTTACACTAACGAAGAGGAAGGTTTTTCGAGCCGATGATGCCAACAGCTCCTAACATAAAATCTATTGACTAATGGGTATTCGTTAGAAATCGTGATGACAAAAGGAGATGGTAATCTCGCCTTAAGGCGCAAGCTTCTCACAAAACGCCCTGGAATCGACTACGTGGAGACATGTTCTCTCATAATGGATGTCATTGCATTCCACTACCCTGTCAGTTTGGTGGTTTCCGAATGATTGAACATGCAGCTTACGAATGTGGTCACTAAATATCTTTATGGGGATCTAGATACGGAATATACATGAAGGTTCATGGTGAACTTTATTTACCCAAGTCAAGTGGTTCTAGACCACAGAGCGTGTTTACAAAGAGATTGAAACGCTCACTAAAATAACTACTTGATTGGGAAAAGATATGTAAATGCCTGTGCGTTTCTATGACAAGTTTCAGATTTTATCGTGGTTCGTGTTGGTGACATGATATTCATTGGAAGCCCTTAAAGAGTTAAGGGAAACAGCTGAACATTTGAAATCTGAGTTTGAAATGAAGGATCTTGGGAGAACACGATTATGTCGCGATTTGGAACTTGAGGATCGTGTTGATGGATGCTTAGGCGTTTTTACAAGGTCAAGCTTTCAAGAACACCCATGATCGTTTGTAGACTTGATCCTCAAAAGGATCCTCTTCGTCCGAAGGATGGTGATGAAGATGTGCTGAAGGCAGAAGTGCCCTACTTGAGAACAATACGCGCATTATTGTACTTAGCTCAATACACAAGACCGGACATCTCATTTGCAGTGAACTTGTTAGCTAGGTATAGTTTTGCGCCAACGATACGCCATTGGACTAGTATAAAAGATATATTTTCACTACTACAAAAAAAACATTTTAGGACGTTCGAAAAACGTCTTCGAAAACTTTAGATGACACGCAAAAAAAACGTCATCTATCAAGGAGTCATTGTAAGTCACTTACGAGGACGTTCAAAAAACGTCCTCTAATCTAAAAAAAAACGTCATCTAATGTATTTAAGGACACTAAAAAAGCGTCCTCTAATGTCTTTAAGGACATTAGAAGAGCGTCCTCTAATGTATATTAGGACACTTTTTAAGTGTCCTTAAATCCGAGAAAAGGGTCATCTAATGTATATTAGGACGCTAAAAAAACGTCCTTATATCTATTATAGAACACAAAAAAAAAAATATCCTTGAAACAAAAAGAAGACATTTACATACAAATAATCTTTACAATCCCAAAACAAATGTCATTGTATCTTTTACTCGTTACAATATAATCCAGTAATTAATTCCTACTTATAAGTGTTCTAATGTTATGTAATCCTAGATGACAAGAGACATACATACTTGGCCTCTCATCATTTGAACTTAACTTACAGCCACTTATCTTTAAGGGAAGAATGGCATGTTTTCTGTAATGAGCTTTTTCAGAACTTCCATAACTCATGCTTCTTCATGAATCCTTTTTACCTTCGCTCCACCTGATAAAATAAAATAAGAAAAGTTCAGCGATTAACAAAGCTTAAGTGTGTACTTATATATAGCAGGTAACAGACATGCTCAAGCAACCATACCTACCAATATACTTGACTGCTATGATATGAAATGAATAAATAAGATCATCATATAAGCTAATTAATAAGCATATACACGTGAATACATTTAGCAGCAAACTCTAATTTACCTTTCAGATTTCCTTCCTCTTAAACTTTTGTAAAGCTACTCATAGCATGAACCAACGTACTATTTGAAATGTCTACACCTGCAATGGAAAAGATAAGCATCAACCACGTGACACATGACAACCTACAACAAAAACACAGCATACAAATGTACAGAGCTTATCTAGAGAAAAACATATAACATAACACTATTAAAGAATGTCCAGGGGTATAGTTTGTTTAATGTATCTCTATTCATAATTACGATTTATGCAGAATTCTCTCAAGGGAACAAAACCTACAGCTTAATAAAGAACTTGACTTTGACACCAAAAAGACCCATATCTACTTGTATCGCTAACCAATATGAAAAGTAAAACATTGCTATGAAGTGAGATAAATTAGTGAAGAAGCTACTCCCTGATCTTGTAAATCAGCAATCTGAAATTCTGAATGTTTTAGAAATTTAGTAAAGAAGCTGTACCTCAATCATATGCCACACGCAGTGCCAGGATGCTCTTGAAAAAACAGGAGCCATCATTTCAACAAACCTGCCATATCATATATGCCAGTATATATTGTCAATTCTAACTTCAAATGCATATGTACGTTACTACTTACTAAATATGTATTATTTTCATGATATCATGAGAACTTCAGCTTCCTACCCTGTGCATGGAGGATCTGTGCTATTTTCATTGCAACGCCTTCCACCACCAATTGTCTTGTTTATCTTCCTGTTAATTCAACACCAAGACACGATGTAGATAGAAATTCAACAAATATTAAAGAGAAAAATCTGATGAGTAGAATAAGACGATAACACTTGGATCATAAGTATCATTAGGAGTTTAGGACTGCGGATTAATCAGATCCCTAGCTGATACTGTGTGATAAAAATCTCCATAGTATATTACTATATTTAAAAAAGATAGAATACCTATGTACTTCTGATCTCTTGTCTCTTGCTGTAAAATCATGATGCACCTCCGAGTTGTCAGGATCAAGTCCTGGCTGTGAAATTTCAAGCCCCTCTTTTCTAATAATTGATAGATATCTGCATAGAAGAAATCAAGATGCAGAATGTAAGTCTTCCTCTTTCTAGAGCATAACTGCATATACAATACATAAATAAGCAGATGCATGCATATGTACCTTCCAACATTAAAGTTTTCGATTCCAAGGTCTTCATCCCAAAGGAAGATGAATGCATACTCAGAAACAATATCTGGGTGTAAGAATCGCTTTGCATACCACCTAAGTGAAAGAAAGATACCTAACCATGTTATTTGAACTGGCAATGCACATCCAAGGACCAATATCAAATTACAATTGTGGATAGGGAAGCATTACCACTTGGTTTGATTCATGGCAGATACATGTATGGCCCGACCACTCCATTCCAAATCCCTCCAGTCATTTACATTACCATCATAATGAAATAGCATCACGACGAAATCGCTTGATAGAAACTGTACAATCAAAAGTACAAGTAGAAATCCAATGAACTCAAAGATACAAAAACTGAAAATAGTGCATGACAAACAGGTTGGTTACTGCACCTTCTTTACAATTTTGTTTACACTTTCTTTTTGCTTGATTCCAACTGCAATGGCCAATAAGTTTGTTGATGACTTTGGTTTCTAAACAAAAGGAATAAGGATCATATATTATCATTGCATTCAAATATCACCAGAAAGCAACGTAATTTGTAGTAATCACAAACCGATTTAGATCTAAGTAGCAAACTGTTCAGGACTATAAATATTGGCACACCTTTTGAGTTCGGGGTCCCCATAATGGTTGCATTACAAAGTCAGAGGTCTTGGAAACAATTCCTTTAGGTAATGCCTCAATTCCCTCAGGTCTGCATTGAGCCTATATATGAACATATTACAACAGCAATCAAGTAATTTAGAACAACAGCCATTTATATAAAATTGAATGCCATAGAAACAAACCTCGCAATTTTTAGATATTGCATTGTGCATAGCATCAACCAATCCCCATGATAAAAACTTCTGTGAATAATGAAATCCCTCATTAAGCCAGAAATAGGAAAGAACATTCATAATCACTCATTATATGTGCAATATTCAAAGTGGAGCGTACCTCTTTATACGGACAAAAATATTGACTTTACCTTCATGTAGATTTGTATGTGTTTAGCTTCAGATACAGATTCAAAGGGGACAAACATTCTTTTTTTTTTTTTCTTTCATAAGAAAAAAAAAAAAAAAAAGAAGCAATTTCAGAGGATAGGGGAATGATAGATGGAAACAGACAATTAATTCCAGTACTAGCTAAACCACACCACAATTGAAATACCTAAGTTCTCTGATCTTGATTATCAGATCTGACCAATTCAAAAAAAGTTAAATTTCCACACCCTCACCAAAAGAAAAACCAGATCTGGAAAGGTATTACCATAGCCCATTGCCCAAAACCAAATCGCCTGCCGAAACGCTTGCTAAACCAGAAGAACAGCGTGAGAGAGTGGTTGAATAAAGATACGACGGATCGAGACACTTTGGGGAGAAGTCTCCATATGGGTATCTAATTTCAAAAGAAATTGAGAGAGAGAGCGCGAGAGGGCAAAAGCCAGAATTTGAGAATGGTAAATCGAGGGCCTTCCATGAATTTCGATCACAAAAGAGAGCACTAGGAAGACCGAGAAGATGTACCAGGTCGCGAATGAGGAGAGAGAGTGTATTGCGCGCTGTTCTGTGTTCTTTCTGAAAGGTAGAAAGCGTCTCTCTTTATTTTTTTCTCCTTTTAAGTTTCAGCTGTTTTGGGCCCAACGTCATTATATGGGTTTCATGACACTCAACATAAAAAGACGTCCTTAAAAAAAAAACTGGGTGTCCCGGATTGTGTTTTGTGTAGTAGTGTTTGATACTTAAGGTGTACGATTGATATGAGCTTGTTCTATCTCTACAGAGAGATGATGGATTCAGACTCATCACACACCAGGAATGCCGCCAACCTTGGCCTGCGTCATCTATCCCCATCCCAAAACAACATTAGTGTTTTGGAAGGTTTTGCTGATGTTGGGTACCTCTCTGATCGACACAAATGTCATTCCCAAACTGGTTATGTGTTCACCATGGGTAAGACCGCAGTATCTTGGAGGTTTACAGAACAATACCAAACGGCCCCTAAATGTTCACAGGTTTGGGTTGTCTCTTTTTAAATGTCTGACTCTAGTTATCCAAATAAAAAGAAATATACCAATGTTGGTTGGTTCAGTTGGTATGGGTGTGCTTGTGGTCGGGTCCCAATCCAAGTTCGATCTCTACTGCTAGCAGTCCTATGTTGGGTCATGTGATATGTAAATGTTCTGTGGAAATCCATACCTAGGGACTGTGGAGATAGGTGCGTACGTGACCCATGTCAATCCTTCAAAGGCTGTGGAGATAGGTAGGTGCCTCATGTCAGTCTTTTAGGGTTGAGGTTGTAGGTTTGTCCTGACGCAGAGATGTACGATAACATTCCACTCAGAAAAAGGAAAAAAAGAAAAATAAAGAAAGATTTATTATTTGTTTAAAAAAAGGAATATAGAGTGATTTATTATTTGTTTTGTCTGAAGAATAAGAAATAGAGTGAGTAGGCATGCTTGTAAAGCAAGGGGGAAAGAAAACAAAAATCAGGATCTTGGGAGTACAGAGAGTTGGAAGGAGGATTCGTCCTTTCCCATAATTTCTTGGGATTTGGATTTGTTACTTTATTATAGAGACAGTCTAGAGTATTCGATTTGATCTTGCTGCTGCTCCCTTTCCCTTTGCTATCTATCTGGGATTCGCGGGTGAATTTGATTTAGGGTTTAGTTGGGATTGGGACTGGGAATGTGATGGTCGGCGAAGATGGTGTTCAAATCGAAGATAAAATGGGTGGCTCTTTTTGTGCTGCTTTTATCCTTGGCATCGTTGCTTCGGCACCTCTCTATGGCCAAGTATCCGACTGTGGATTTAGTCCAGTATAGTGCATTGACCGCATTTCATAACGATTTCGATTCTTTATTAGGAACACAAAGACAGGTAGGTATAGATGATTGATACTTTCTCTTTCTTGGGAATTCATTTCTAATCAAGATTTGGGTTTTTTTTTTTTTTTTTGTTGCAGAGAATTCCCAATAGGAAGCTCTGGGCGGCTGTCAAGCCCTTGCAGTCTCTGCAGCCTTATGCCAACCCTCGAAGCAACTATCCTGGTGCGAATCATTTCTCATTCTCTCTCTCTCAACTATAATAATGCTCATTCATTGCTCTTATTCTCTCTACATGCAGCTCCAAATGAACACACCACTCGCTTTATTTACGCTAAAATATTCGGTGGATTTGCCAAGATAAGATCTTCGGTACGATTTCTCGAATGCATTCAACTCATTCTAATCTTTATCTGTATTCAACTCAATCGGTGTTCATGAATCTCTGTTAATTTTTTAGATCTGTGATCTGGTCACCATATCCAGGCTTCTAAATGCTACTCTTGTCATTCCAGAGATTCAAGAAAGCACTCGCTCAAAGGGCATCAGGTTAATCCTACTTTTTCTTACTTTAATCTTCATTGCCTACTTTTCTAGCCTCCATTGCTTCTTACCAATATGTATTTTTTTTTGTTCCTTTCTTTCTCAGTACTCGTTTTAAGAGTTTCTCATATCTCTATGACGAGGAGCAATTTATTGCATCTCTCAAAAATGACATAATCGTTGTGAAGAGCCTGCCCGATAATCTCAAGGCTGCAAGGAAAAGGAATGAATTCAAAACTTTTAGACCCAAGAATTCAGCTTCTCCTAATTATTATATCAAAGAAGTCCTACCAACGCTGAAGAAATCCAAGGTTGTTGGCTTGATTCTTGCTGATGGTGGATGTCTGCAGGTAGCTGCTGCTTCACTCTTACCAATATATACATAACAATTACAAAATCATCTCTTGCATAGAACATCCGTATTCTATTTGCATAAGTCCCCATTCTCTCTATATATATATTTTTTGTTGCACTACCAAGAAATCATTTAGAATTATGAAAAGAATTGATGCAAAATCAGTTACCTAGAACTGCTATAGATCTGATATGTAGCTAATGTTGCATTACACTACTTCATATAAAATTAACTAACAGAACAACACGGCTTATGCAGCTTACTTGCATATTCTTTCTTGCTAATAACATTTTTTATAATCTATAGTATAGGTTAGTTTGCCTTGCCTTACCCTGCCAACTTCAGAACTAAGGCGTTCAGAAGCTGTTAACAAAATTTGTGATTTTTAGGACTTGGTCTCCTTAGTTGGTCTTGTGGGGTGATCTGTTTTTTTACCTCTATTGGCTAGAGGGAAACATATCCACAGCTTTGCTTGTGGTCAACAAGATCTATTCATTTCTATCTCTCAAGGTCATCCATTTATGTATTGTTTTATAATATCAATAAAGCCCCCAAACTTGTTTTGTGGACATGGGCTTGAAACTGGAGCCTCCTGCGACCCTGTCATATAGTTTAAATTCATAATAGTCGTGTCAGCAGTTGGTGTGATTGGAGTATACGTGCCTTTATTTTAACTCTATATATAAATTTTTATTTTTTGTTGCTTTAACTAAATTTTGCATTCTAGCCATGCATATACATGCATATGCGACTCTTAAGCTATTCATCTTCCTGAAGCAATTTGAATTCTCTTTTCAGTCAATCCTTCCGCCAAGCATGGCTGAGTTTCAAAGGCTTAGATGCAGGCTTGCGTTCCATTCACTCCAATTTAGGCAAGAAATTAAAATTCTTGGACAGCGGATGGTGGAGAGGTATGAATCTGTGAAGCCATTTTTTTTTATTGGATTTCAATCATTTGAGCAATAATGTTGTTTGGACACCTAATTAGTGCAAGATCTTTTCCATTCAGCAAAATGAATTCTGTAGCTGAATTTTGAAGGATTAGGCACAGTTACAGTTAATTGGTAGGATAAGGTTTAAGGTATGTGTTTAAGGAGTTTTTACTTGAGTTTCTGGAAAATCAGATCTAGGTATGTGAGAACAATACATTTTGATGGAAACACATAAACCTAGGTTTGAAAGCAGTCAAACTTAAGAGAAAGGTGATCATATTCTCTCAAAGAGACTTATTCTATAATAATCATTTTCCGTTTCTCATAAAATGCTTGAATATATTAGCCGAGCATGTAGTGTTGTGTAGGCTTTTGGAACTCAGTGGTCCAATTTGTTGACGTATATCCCTGTGGTAGTTAATAAACTTGATAAACTGAATGGTAGGCTTGACTTGCTGTAGAATAAAAAGGGAAGGACTAAAGGTATATATTTAGGGGAAAAGGTAAGAGTTGTAGGTAATCAAAGTGCCAAAAGGAACAATGCTGTAGAAATAATAAATTTATAAAGAAGAAATTCACATGAAGAAGTACTTTAGTAGTATTTAGACTACTTCTAGTTGAGAGCACAGCCTCACACCTCTTTCAAATTGTGACTCAACTCTTCAGAAGAGATTGCTCTAAAAATAAAATTCACTTCATCAAACAAGACATGCATGATCTATATTGATGTTCAACTGTACTTTTAGTCTCCTATGCTACAGGAAAAGTCATCCCTTTTATATTATTTGTATGTCCTTGATTGCTTCTGGTTTCTGAAGCATGGCACTCTTAATTAATTTCCAAATACATGATTCTTAGAATTAACTCAAACTTCTTGAAAACTACTACTCTTTTTATTTATTTATTTTTATTGAAATAATATCCAATTATGATTTTGAGCCATGTCCCAACTTTTAACCATGGCCACTCTACCTTAATCGCACAAGATTAAAGTAGTGGGCTTGACCATAAAGGAAAAATACTAAATAAAGGGCCGTCATTAAGTCTCTTCTTTGTCTGCTTATACACTTCAATGAAAGCCTGATTGCTGTAAGTCTCATCTCGCTTGGGCATCAGTAGGACTTCCACTATAAGTTCTTCAAGTAGCCATTACGAACCCGAAGGTTTAATAGTGATTCCTCTGGATTTGCCTCAACATTATATTCAACTGAATTCCCAAAGCTGGACAGTAATTATTGTTGACTTGAGTGATATGGTTTTCAGTGAGTAGCTACCTTTATGAGTCATACTGCATGCCATTGTCTGGTTCCAGGCTCTTTGCCCATTTTGTCAAATTATCATTAAATCCTCTAGATTCAAAGAGTTAAAAGGGAAATGGATGAGTTGTTAAAGAAGGGTTTTATTCCCGAAAATCTTGGTCAATGTGCTTTGTTGATTTTATTAACTTCAGGAAAGGATGGTATATAGAGGATGTGTCCAATAGAAGTACCATCATATACCGTTTTCTATTCCACAACTAGATGATACGATGGACATGATGGTTTTTTTCAAAGATCATCTTTTTAGTGGATATCATCAAATACAGAATTCATTTTTTTTCCACTCCCTCTCTCTCTCTCTCTATATATATATATATATATATTTTAAGTAAGGAGGTCTTCTTTAGAATGGCCCTCTATATATTATTATCTTTTTAACTGTTTAAAAATAAACAAGAATCATTGATCAGAAAGATCGATAGAATAAAAGCGGACAAGAGGTCTACTAGCTAGAAAAGTAAGAACAAAAACGCGGAAGCTACATCAAATACAATTAGCTAGCTGCAGACAAACCATCCTTATTATGTCCCCAACCTAAGACTAAAGCTGCCTTCCTATGTAGCAGAATGGCTTCCGGTCAGTAAGCCAAATACTTTTCGAGAAGATTGCTCTTAAGTTTGTGCTTTTGTGTAAAGCATGTAAATTTATATGAAGCATATATAACGAGTGATTCCTAAATCATACTAGAGAAGGCATCCTGTATGCCTTTCCCCACATTAGTGCGTTCTCTGTGATATAGGTGAGCAGAGTGGATTTTATTTCTCCATTGTCCTTTTTCTCTACAGTTGTGGTGGAGACTGTTTAGGGAAGTTGTTGCAAGGGGTGTTTTGCTTTGTTGTGTTTCAAGGCTTTGGGAATGGGTGGAAAGCTAAAACTTTGTGAAGTTGTTTGTTGTTAGCTGTCATTTTGGGTTATCTGGATGGAGCTTAATAGGAGAATATTTGAGAATTACGAAGGGATTAGGGTGGAAGAACTTTCGCATTGAGTTAAAAGTTGGTCAGCTTTTTGGTCTTTTGGTCTTTGATAAGTGCAGGGATTTCTCTTCCAGATATTTAACAGGATTTGCTAGCTTTGGTGGTGTGAATGTAGGTGTTAGCTTGCCTTTTTTTGTCTTTTGTGTGTTTTTTTTATTTTGGATATGGATTGCTCGTCAGTAGTTTGTACCAACTTCAAAAATAAAAAAAATAAAAATCATGCTAGAGTGGCTCTAGTAGTTGTAAGAGTGTCTCTTTGTCCTTTTTGTCTGAAATGTGGGGAGGTCTACTCCATGTCATTCTGTAGTAATGAAATGATGAGGGTACTCCAAGTCATTCTGTTATTGGGTGTGGAGGAAGAAGAGACAATCAGTTGGGGAGGAGTTGAGGGGTAGAGCCCCATTAACAAAATGTGATGAGGGTATTATTGGAACTTGCTAGAATAAACTTGTATTATTGGAACTTGCTAGAATAAACTTAAAAGTAAAATTAAATACTGCAGGATGACTTTTTGGGAGTGCCGATAACGGCTCCGATTGGCACCTGCTACTCTTGCTTTTTCACCTGATTAACCTTCTGTTGTACATGAAAATTACCAAAGATCACATGCTTCTGATAATGCAACTTTTACCAGTAATGTTAACCACTGAATGTTTTTGAACGGCTCACATCTGGAAATTTCTATCAATTAGTTGACTATTGATTTCAATATGAAAACAAAGAAATCATGGGTGGAATTAATATCTTGTATTGCGTTTCAGTTCTTCTGGTATTACTTTATCTAGAATGATTACCAGCAATTGATTAGTGTGGGTTTTGTACCCTCTTCACACAGGTTACATGCATGGGGCCAACCTTTCCTAGCATTTAATCCTGGTTTATTGAGAGAAACCTTGGCATATCATGGTTGCGGTGAACTTTTTCAGGTAAGATGAATTAAATTTAAAGTTGGATTCAGCAAAGGTTCAATGTGAACTCGGAACTTTTTTGTAGGATGTTCACACTGAACTCATACAATATCGAAGGGCTCAAATGATTAAGCGGGGAGTTGTTAAGGAAGAACTAAGTGTAGATTCACACTTCCGCAGAGAAAATGGTTCTTGCCCGCTTATGCCTGAAGAGGTATGCTCAATTTCATATCCGTATTATGTCAATTTGAGACCTCTTCTGTGGCTTCTATCCTCACTGCTGTTTTTTTCCCCCCTCTGATTGTATTAAAATTTTGACTCTTTGGTATTATAGAAATGCAAATATTGATATTGAACTACTTTGCTGCTTATCATTGTAAGTTGTCTAGAGATTCCATATTCGAATTGATTGCAGGAGTTTCGCAAAAGCCTCACTCTGCTTTTAAAGTTTGGAATAAGGTTGTTGCTACAAAAGTTTAGGGTGAATTTTTCTTTATTAAGTAGTTATTAGAATGATTTAGGATTTAGGGCTCAGGATGGAAAGATTTTTTTTGTTTATTGTACCTTCATATTAATTTCACCCACTCTGAGGCATTCGCATAAAAAAATGGATTGTATTACTCTGATTCTGTAACTACCTAGTTCGCTGACCCTAGTTGGGTCACGATCTATGGAAAATGGATAATGAACCAATAAAATAAAGGACTAGGGCTCCTACCGGCTAATGAAATGCGCTGTTTCCATTATTCATATGAATTTGCTATAACTTGGGACTGAGCAAACAAGGTTGTTCTTAATTGAAGAGGCTTCACTTGAAAACAGCCTGCTATATCTTTGTATATCTATGAAGCCAGCTCAGACCCCTACCACTTGGCTTGGCTGATATAAACGAGCTGAGCTCCAGGATTTTATTATACCCATGAAATCTCAGTTTAAATGTATGCAATAATGAACTTGTGGTACCTATATATTGGGGTGTGTGCACAAAAGAGATACATGTATAAACGAGAATGCAAGTTTCTTGTACGCATCGATTGTTGGACCAGAACTATGATTTTTGTAGTCATATCATTTTATATGTGCACTTGATGGTTTGACCTTCTATTTGCTAGGGGAATAAATTGGCATAAATCTATCACCTAGTATTTTAAGACTTGATTAAGGGTTTGTTTTTAACTACATTAAGGAAACCAATTCCACTTAATGGTTAAACATTTAAAGACCCTCAAAATGCCCTCTTTAAATATAAACCAAAAGAACACAATCAAATATACTCAAAAAGTACAAGAAGACAAATGCCCATGTTTTTCTCCCCAATCTTACACCCTCTCCACCTATCCAACTTCTTCAACTGCACAGCTTTATGATATTATTTTTGGTACGTTGGTATTTTTTTGTTTGTTTGTTTGTTTGCTTGTTACATATTTGAAGTAAGGACATAATTATTTTACAATTAAAAAAAGCCTCTTGGTGCACCTGTAGCGCATGTCTAGAGGCTAGTGACAATAAAACTATCTACATAGATTAAGCAGGTGTATGAAGCTTGAAACTTGGTAGTTACTTGATAGGAGCTAAAAAGAAGTGAAATAAAAACATTTTGGTGTTAAAAACCTCTCAACCAACTCTGAACGTCAAGTTTCTGCTCAATAATCTTCAGCTTGGCACAAGATCTCAATCTTCAACATTTGATAATTGTCTTGACTTGGCTTGATAGTAGTGTATTGTTATTGCTTGAAACTTCTTTGGGACTTTCTGGAATACTGCCATCAGGTGTCAAGTTTTCATAATTTCTAATGGTGGTTCATTACCTAGCTTATGTGTTGAGACTTTCACAGGTTGGTATTCTACTTCGTGCAATGGGATATCCTCCTAAAACAATCATATATCTGACTGGTTCTGAAACATTTGGGGGTCAACGTATTCTAGTTCCTCTGCGTGCCATGTTTGCCAACTTAGTAGATCGCACTTCTTTGTGCACAAATAAAGAACTCTCTGATTTACTAGGGCCTGAAACACCTCTTCCTCTTAATCCTTATCAACCACCTCCAGCAAAAAGTGTGGAGCAGCTTAAGGAAGAATGGAAGAGAGCCGGTCCTAGGCCTCGTCCTCTTCCTCCACCTCCAAGTAGACCTATCTATCAGCATGAAAAAGAAGGTTGGTATGGTTGGATTACTGAGAATGACACTGAACCAGAGCCTTCAAAGGTGGAGCTAAGGATGCAAGCACATAGACTACTTTGGGATGCTCTTGATTATATTGTTGCAGTGGAATCAGATGCATTCTTTCCTGGTTTTCACAATGATGGCAGTGGGTGGCCCGATTTTTCAAGCTTGGTCATGGGACACCGTTTATATGAGATTGCTTCTTCGAGAACATACCGACCAGACAGGTAAGATATCCGTTAAAATACTGTTATGAAGTGGACAAGGCAGCTTACAAAATGAACTATTTGAACTTGAGTTATATAAATTATTTTGAATCGCACCTGAAGATTTGGGTCTGTTAAATATTTTAATGTGTTGGCTTTCTTTCGTGCTGATATGGTTAACAGTATTTATTCTGACTTGCAGTATGAATTATTTAGTTAAATTTAAGAGAATATGAAGAATTGGGTTTATTTAACTTGTTCAATTAGAAAATGTCTTCTTGCTTTGATGGTGTTATGTAATTCACACACATATTTTATCTTATGGTAATTTACAGAATGAACCATTCAAAATGATTTTGTAATAAAGTTAGTCGATAAATTGTTAAACTCGTTTGACCGTGATATGGTTGATAATATACATTCATACTTACGTGTTCTTGGATCTCTATTTCATCTTTTCTGACAAGTACTTTTGAGTATTATTGAAGATTTGAAGGTTAATGATAAGTACTTTTGCATACATGGTATTTCCACTCTTCTTAAAATCCTATTTGTATGATTATCCTTTGAAATCAAAATTCATGGACACTTTATTGATATTTGTGGGTTTCAGCTTTCTAGTGCTTTTTTGCAAAATCTAATTTTTATGTTCTAATTTTATTTCAATAGCTGGTTCTCCTACTTTATAGTGCCCAGACAGTTTAATTAACCCCTGGTTTATGTAGGTGCCCTTTTTTCTTCCCTTTTTGAAAAGAATCACAGATTTATTGAGTAGGAGCATTGTGCCTGCAATTGAAAGTCAATAAACCAAAAGAAGAGAAAAAAATGAAGAATAGAAAGTAACTTAAGTGGTTGGTGGTTACACAGTCAGTACTATGACGATCGTTTAGTTATCTATTTGCTGGGGCTGATGAGAAAACAATTTGTTTTAGACATCCATCATGTAGTTGTATAATTTATTGCTTTTGGAAAAGCCTTTGTGTAACATAGTTTTTTTTTTTTTTTACTTGACCTGCATGATAAATAATTATTATTTCACTTTTCTGCTCTTTTCGAACAGGAAAGTTGTAGCAGAACTTTTCAACATGACCAGGGACAATATGTACCACCACAAGCATAATTGGATACTCTCGGTACAGGAACATCTTAACAAAAGCTTGGGTGAGGAGGGCCTAATTAGGCAATCGCTTTTCTCGAAACCAACATCATTCATTTCACACCCACTCCCGGAATGCTCTTGTAGAATATCTTCTGCCGAGTCTTCAGTTCATTTAAAAGGTAATGATGGCCGAGTTGTATATGGAGGGGAAGAAGAGTGCCCCAAATGGATGCAGCAGCATGGTCAAGAAGTTCCAGCCCAGTCAACTGGGGAAGAAGTGGGTAAATCAGATGACAATGAATCATCAGACTATGGAAATATTGTGGTTGAAGAACCAGAATCAAATGACGACAGAACTAATGTGACTCTAGTTTTTGATCAGGATGATGAAATGGATCCAAATGACTAAATTTTGTAGTTACAGATGATACAGCTTCCATCATATGACGATAAAGAAGAATTCAGTTTGCAACATTTTCTGAAATGGGGAGTTTTGGAGATAGAGGATAACATCATGGTTCCGTCTTTTCCATTTAAGAGACATTGGTATTCATATATATTCTTTGGGTCAATTCTTGGGTTTTTTTATAGCAACAGAAAGGAGTTACCTTCATACAAATGAGTGGGAAAAGATCAACGCACTTTGGCTAGCTGATCAGAGTATGTACATCTTTACTCTTTACCGTTTTTTATGTTTTTGTTTTTCAGTCATAGGAAAAGTCCTAGATCAGCCACCACTGTAATTTTTTATATTTTTTATACAGAACAAGTGAGAACTACACTGAATCAGTCATTGCGAATCTTTTGGTCATTACTTTGTTCAACTTTTATTATTTACCAATAATATTATTTGTTGATATTGATTTGTTTTGGATTTCGTGCATTACTTTTGATTAAGAAAACTGAAAAGAAAAGGAGGGAAGAAAAAAGGAATAAAGATGCTTCAGTTGGGTGCAAGATAAGTTGTAAAAGAGGTTCCTGTTGAAAAGTCTTCTGTCTGACACTCTGACCATGTTTTTATCTGGTTTGTGACTTGAACTCTAAGTTATGAATTGTGAATTTTGAGTTGGTTTATATAGTTTTGAAGCATCAAATGGGTAGTGATAATAGAGAAACTGGCATGGTGGCAAGAGCCCTTTTGCATAGAATGGGTGGTATCTTTTTTTCACAGTAGGGTTTCACAGGGAGCCCTTCTAATAAGGACTAATTGAGGATTTATGTGTTAGACTCACTTTTCGATCACATTTTTGCAAATCAACCATTAGATGTTTAGATATTTATGTGTAGATCATTCATGCAATTTTTCACTCAAATTGAAAATCATTGAGACATTCATAATCGTGATTTATCAATTATGAACATAAACCGTTCATGTTTGACAAATTTGGTTCATCCATTAATTTGATCTAGTTTGGTACCTTAACGATTAGCAATTTGGATAAGGATTTTCAGAAGTGATATACTCATGTATACATCAACATCTAACGGTTTATTTTTCGTGATATAATCGAAAAGTAGGTCTCATAAACCGTTAATTAGAAAGTCCTTAACTAGTCCTCATTTTAGTAGTCCTCATTAGAAGGGCTCCCAGTGTTCACAAGAGAGATAATTTTTTGAGGGATTGTGAGGGATAAGTACATTTATTAATATAACTGTTGAAATTTAAATAATTTAAGGATGTTGTTATTAACACACCTTAAATCTCTATTCACACCCTTTCTCATTTTTCTTTAAATTTACAATTTATTTTGGTAAAATGTCTTAACTAACATTATTTTGCAATTTTCTTTCTTATTCTCTAGTACAAATTCAACTGCCCGGTTCTTTCTTCACACCAAAATTCCTAAATCCAGAAGACATGCAATGCTATCGCATTTGATCGTTTTTATTTTTGGTCAATCACTCATTCATTTTTTATTCTACTCTAATTCTTTTACAACAAAATTCGATCAATTTTTTAAATCGTGGATTGGTTGACGAAGAGAATGAATTTGTGGAGAAACTACAAGAAGCACTAATGGAGGTTGAGGTTCAACTTGAAGCCATAGATTTAGACAATAATTGATCAAAATTTGTTGAAGCAAAATGGCTAGGCTAGAATAGAAAATGAACAAGTGAGTTACCAATTAAGTTTTTTTTTTTAAAAAAAATTATTTTTGAGACTATTTTGCTCTCATCCCTTTGTCACATAGAGAGAGAAGCTATAGAAGACTTCGTAAGAGGTCGCCGGAATCCGAATCAGGTCATCGGACTCAGTCGGAAACATCACCGGAGGTCACTAGAGATCTCCAAAGAGGTTGTCGGTGCTCTCATAGGTCGCCAGAGACTTTTATTACCCCCTATAATCTTTTATTGCCCCCCAGTAAAAACTTTTTATTGGGGGGCAATAAATGTTTATTGGGAGGAAGGGGAACTAATCTCCCTAAAATTAAACAAATAAAACTTTGATTAAAGAAAAAGATGAGAAGATTACATCAATTCAAAACTTTTATTGAGGGCAATAAAATGTTGAGAAATGTTTTATCACCCCCCAATAAATGTTTTATTCAAAGACAATAAAACATTTTGTCTTTTTTCTTTCTTTCTGGGCCTTCTGCCCCCATTTTACCAAAAAAAATAAAAAATAAAAAATAAAAAAAGAAAGAGAGGGTAGGCATTTGGTTGCAGCTGAAGGACATGCCTTTTTTTTTTTTTTTTCCAATACAGCTGAAGGACATCATGGGTTGCTCTTGATGGGACTGCTTAGTTGCTTGGATTGTCAAAGTCGATGAGGAACACGACGCGATGTTGTTCATCTTTTTAGAAATGAAGGCAGAAGACGCCATTTCGCTTGAGGACGAGATTGTCGCTTGACAACGCGGATGTAGGTGAACGACGCGTTGTGGCTGATAATTTCAACATAGATGAGGCGGATGATGTACTCCTTCATCTTGCGCTTGGGGATGTCAGGCTTAGAAAGGCGTCGTTTTAGGGTTTCGATCTTGTGGAGGACGATGCGTTCCTCTTTGGCTTTGCCGATGGACTTAACGAGGTAGAGGAACTCCTTGGATTGGCCGAAGGTGCCTTGGGAGCCCATGGCGAGCTTCCGTCCGATGGTCTTGAGCTGCTTCATTAGGGAATCTGGGGCATCAAGGAGTGTGAATTGTGAAGAGAGAAGAGGGGGTTTTGGGTCTCCCAGAGGGCATATCTGAAATGTAAGGGGGGGGGGGGGTGTGCGAGAGAGAGAGAGATGGCATGAGGTAGTTTATTAATTTGGCTGAGAGTAAAATTGTCATTTTACTTTAAATTGGATTAGTGTGGGAATAAAATTCTGTTGCTGGAATAAGCGGGTTAATTTTAACCCATTTTAGTGTTTTGGGTCAAGGCCCCTTTTAAAAATTAAGTAATACTAGATATTCATTTATTTGGTTGATACAGGTTTGGATTTAATTTTTTTTTTTTTTTAAAAGAGGATCAAAGGGTTTTGTATTATCAAATCAGGTCGGATTGAACTTTTATTTGTAACTTAAAGTATTTGGGTCTATGTCAAATCTGCTCCAAATCTTTTCCATTGATATGTCTCGTGGGGGGGGGAAAGTCAAACTATAACTGGTTATTAAGCTGTTCGAGCTTGTTAAAGTTTATTAAGCTGAAGCCTGGAGCTTGGACAACTATATGGACTTTGTGAAATCTAAAAGTACTAATCTCATTGAGAACCTATATCCTTTTTTTTTTAAGTAATATCATGTCGACATATTAATACTCAAGCCAGAAAATGCCATTACATATCCCTCTACCATGTATGGGTAGCTAAAGAGTTTGTGGTTAGAACCACAACGATACATAGATTAGGTCCAATCAATCATTTGACGGTACCCATGCTGACAAAGCCAAGAAACTATGTGACCTAAGACTAGTTAATAGGCTAAACTCAAAGAAAAATAAAGGTAAATTTTTCTCCTTGCCCTTCACACTAGGGCTAGGAGGTTTTTCCGGGCAAATTTAAAGCACACTTAGCACTTCTTCAGCTAGTATCTTCTTGGTTTTTTGGGGGTTTCTTGTTCTTCGACCCCAGGGGACGACCCCTGTTCTTCTTGCTATCACTCTTTGCAGCTTGCCCTCCATTTTTGGGCATCATGACCTCTGCTGGCACTAGCATACCGCTAGGAGTTTCAACTAAACCAAGTGATTTGACAGTGAATGGGAGAGCAGGAACTTTTACCTTCTTCATAGGCGCAGCATTATCCTTGAACTCTTCCAGCAGAAACTTTAATTTCTTTGGTGAAGAGAATGGTGAAGGAGGACGGCTTCTCTTCAGTGGTTCCGGTGGCAGATCATCAGCTGTGATCAAAGCTAGGGTTTGATCAGTGTAACTTGCACCCTGCATCTGTGCATTTCGTATGAGAACCGGCTTGTGCTGTTTGATTGTGTCTTTTGTGCCGAACAGATTGCCAGAAATGGGGGGTAAGATCGGGTTCTGCACCCCTTAAAGTGAAAGGCACCATTGCTGGAGACATCTGCAGAGTTTCGAAATGGATTGCGCAGCCCAATTCGTTTATCATCGGTCCCAGTGGCTTGTTGCTGCTGCTACCGTTGGTTTGCCATCTTCATGGTAAATCAGGTGGCATGTATTACACTTACCCACCAGGTTCTCAAAAAAGAACGATATTTCTTCCACCACATTTGGAGCCAGCTTTAGGGTTTTTTTTTTTCAAGAAAAAAGGCTAAGAGATATCATGAGAAACTCTTACCCTGATCTTGCCGGTATTGTCAAATAGCTTCATGTCTTCGGTCTTGAAATTTCCCCGCAACATAGGCCACATTGATGATGGTGGTCTTGACTTCCAATGCCGGAGGAATATTGTCGATCTTGACCTAGAAGAAAATAGAATCCATTTTCACCGCAGTGGGATTTGTAAGGCCATCATATGCCTGAATGATCATTGGAGCCCGATTGATATACCATGGTCCCCCCACAACACTTTGTTTTGATCCTTCTTGAGATCGAATGCAAACACAAACAATCCTTGCGTGCGTTCCTGGACTTTAAACTCACTGTTAAGGACCCAAATTCTTCGAAAATGTCTGTGTAGATCCATGGCTGCAACCGGTTTGGTCGTCAGCGGTTGAGCGAGCAGGAAAGTGTTATGAAAATAGGCTTAAATAGGCATTCTTGTTCCGAGTAGGAGAACTCATTATGTGTCATGTGCTGTGCACGTGTGCAGTGGGTTAATTAGTCGTTTATCAGGTTAATTTGGGTTGAGTTGTTAATTAGCTGGGTTGTTATTGTAGCCAATGGTAGGTAGCTCATCCTTGGGTTATATAAACCAGAACTCTGTACTCCTTTCATCATCTATCAATATATCAGTATTTCTTCTTTGCGTTATTTTCTTCCTTCTGCAATTTCTTTCTTCGTTGGGGTTCATACCCTAACAACTGGTATCAGAGCCCACCTCATGGGGCCGAGGAGCGCTGGGAATCCACCACCATACTCGCCAGCACCGCCGCGTCCACCCAACCTAGATGAATGGAGGAGGAAGAGGATCCAAATCGCGAGAGAAGAGACAGCTGCGTGGCGCCGTGAACTTGAGAAAACTATGGCGTCGTTCCAGTCCGAGTTACTAAACGAGTTGAGGCAATTTCGCTTGGAGATCACAGCTCAGGTGATGGAGCCGTTGGTGCCGACTTCTTCCGTACCGATCATATCTCTGCCAGTGACTCAGCTACAATTTGGGACCATCGATTCGTACATACCGCACCAACAGCTGTACATGATGTCGCCGCCGCCACCACCACCGGCCGCTGCGGATCAACACCAGCCTCCTATCTATAACGTCGTCCAGAAGCTGACCAGTTTGCCGGCCCACACAGATCGGATCGTGACTCCTCCACCACTGGCACAGTTCACCTCCAGCCCCCTTCCTCTGTTGGACGGTGCTCCTCTGCAGATTCATCCACCCAAAATCCATAGCTCGCGACTCCAAATCAGCTCTCCACCGCTGGCACAACCCACCACGAAGCCTCCTCCTCAGCTCGACGGCGCCGTTTCGACTCAACCAGACAGTTCCCCTGTATCTTTTTGCTCGGTAAGTGGCACTAACACAAGTGTTTCTAATCCGTTCAATTGTCACAAGAATGATTGTGGTGGTATGGGTTTTGTGTTTGGTGCTAATGGTATTGATGAGAAATTAGAGAATGGGAAGAGTGTCGAGAAGAGGGCTGAGGTGGCTAGTGGAGATGGTAGAGAGTTCAGTGAGCTTGAGTGTGTCATTGCCAAGCAGGACGAGGGTGGTCTAGTTGAAGATAAGGAGCAGCTTAGCAATGGAATGTCAGAATTTCATGCCCTCCAACTGTTTGATAAAATGCCAAAGTTAGATGGGTTGTGTAATGCAAGAAGGACCATTATTGCTCCTATGAGCATTCGAGACAAAGGCGGAGGACTCACTACTCATCGTGAAGTTGTTGATGCTTCTGATGAGATGGCGATTTTTTCTGTCAATGCTAAGCAGGAAGATGTTGGTTTCGCTGAAGTTAAGAAGCAGGTTTCAAGAAGTGTGACTTATAATGGTCATGACATGCATGAATTTGTACCTCAGAGAAGTGCTGCATATATCAGTCAACATGATGTTCATATTGGGGAAATGACAGTTGCAGAAACCTTGGCTTTTTCGGCAAGATGCCAAGGCGCCGGAACTCGTTATGAGATGCTAGAAAAGTTGAGTAGAAGAGAGAAAGAAGCAAGAATTAAGCCGGATATAGACTTGGATATCTACATGAAGGGAATAGCATAAGAAAGCCAAAGGGCAGTATTTGTAACAAGTTATATTCTTAAGATTTTGGGACTGGGTGGCTGTGCAGATACCTTGGTAGGGGATCAAATGATAAGGGGTATATCTGGAGTACAAAAGAAGTGCGTCACAACTGGTGAGATGTCGGTTGGACCTGCTAAGGCACTATTCATGGATGAAATATCGACTGGTTTGGATAGTTCAACAACTTATCAGATAGTAAATTCAATCAAGCAATTTGTTCACATTCTCCATGGGACTGCTTTCATCTCATTGCTGCAGCCACCACCTGAGACTTATGATATATTTGATGACATTATTGTTCTTTCTGATGGTCAAATCGTGTACCAAGGTCCCCGTGAATATATTCTTGACTTTTTCAAATCCATGGGCTTCAGATGTCCCGAGAGAAAAGGTGTGGCCGATTTTCTGCAAGAAGTGACATCAAAGAAAGATCAGGAGCAGTATCGGGGAAGCAGAGATGAGCCTTACAAGTTCATCACAGTCGAAGAATTCTCTGAGCCATTCCAATCTTTTCATGTAGGGGGCACAATTACTAATGAACTTGCAACTCCATTTGACAAGACCAAGAGCCACCCAGCTACATTATCAACCAATATATATGGGGTTAAAAAAGCCAAACTGGTGAAAACTTGTCTCTTAAGGGAGTTCTTGCTGATGAAGAGGAACTCATTTGTTTACCTTTTCAAGCCTACCCAACAATCAATATTGGCTCTGATTACAATGACACTATTCCTAAGGACTAAGATGCACCATGACATAGTGATTAATGGAGGTCTTTATGCTGGTGCTTTGTTCTTCTCCTTGTATACTGTTGTGCTCAATGCAGTGGCAAAGATATCGATGACTGTAGCGAAGCTTCCAGTTTTTTATAAGCAAAGAAAGCTACTCTTGTTTCCACCATGGGCGTATGCACTTCCCACGTGGATCCTCAAGATCCCTCTCACTTGTGTTGAAGTTGGTGTTTGGGTATTTGTTTCCTATTATGTCATTGGATATGATCCAAATGTTGGAAGGTTGTTCAAACAATACCTTCTCCTCCTACTCATGCATCAAATGGTTAATGCATTATTCAAATCCATTGCTGGAACTAGTAGAAGCTGGACTATTGCTAATACACTTGTCTCATTCTCAACATGCGTATATGTGGCTTTGGGAGGCTTTATCCTGTCAAGAGGGAATATAAAGGAATGGTGGAAATGGGGCTACCGGATATCACCTTTGATGTATGGGCAGAATGCTATTATAATTAATGAGTTCCTTGGCAAGACAACTCTAATGGATCTCTTCAATGTAATTGGTTCTATGTATGCTACGCTTCTCCTTATCTTCAACTAGACCACCCTCGTCCTGCTTGGCAATGACACACTCAAGCTCACTGAACTCTCTACCATCTCCACTAGCCACCTCAGCCCTCTTCTCGACACTCTTCCCATTCTCTAATTTCTCATCAATACCATTAGCACCAAACACAAAACCCATACCACCACAATCATTCTTGTGACAATTGAACGGATTAGAAACATTTGTGTTAGTGCCACTTACCGAGCAAAAAGATGCAGGGGAACTGTCTGTTTGTATGTAAAAATCATCCATGAATTCAAACTGCTGTAGCTTAAGTTGTACTCTCACTTCTCCTCTCGTTTGCATTTTTTCTCCATTGGCCAAAATCACATTTAATGGTGAAAATTGATGTATTTGAGCCTTGGAGCCTTTGAGTAATTGTGGATGAATGAAATTGTGTGTGGCACCCGAATCAATTAGGATGTGCACTATTCTCTTGTTGAAAACTCCCTTAAATTGCATAGTAGCTGGCTGTGCATTTTCTCCTCCCATAACCTGCAGTCTAATCAGTGGTTCTTCAATAACGACTATTGGAGGTACCTCCACTAACTGTTGCTCATCAGTGCCCTCAGATAATTCATCATCGTTGGGTACAATCTCCATGCTCATCATCTGACCCTTTTTTCTGCAGTTGTGTCCAGGCTTGTATGGCTCATTGCAAAAGTAACATTGATTTCTAGCTCGTCTAGCTTCAAACTCAGCATCAGAGAGCTTAACCCTGACATTATTGCTACCACTTGCAGGACCTGAATTGGGGTGAGTGATTCGAGGAGTGAAAGCAGTCCCACTTGGCCTTAAGTTAGTTCTAGCATCAGTTGTAAACTTGCTGCCCCCTGTAGTTGATTTGTGACTGTAAGAGCTTCGTGAAAAGTTCCTGTGACTTTCATTTCTTGTCTCATAGACTCTAGCAAGCTCACATGCTTCATATAGGGTCCTAGGTTTCTGTGCTTGCACATCCACTCTTATATCTTCCTTCAAGCCTCCAATGAAACAGGACAGCAATACCTCAGGAGGAAAACCAGGTGCCCTTCTGGAAAGTTTGGTGAACTGTTCCTTGTAACTTTCCACAGAACCAGTTTGATTCATTCTTGCCAAAGCAGCCTGGTATTCTGATCTATTATAGCCACTAAATTCCCTCATTAGTAAATCAGCCAGCCCTTGCCAAGTATTAGGAAACTCATGTCTAAACATATACCACCTATCTGATGCTTTATCAGACAAATTCATTGTGGCAATGGATAGCTTCCTTTCTACTGGTATTTGGTAGAACTCGAAATATTGGTCAGCCTTGTTAAGCCATTCCACAGGGTCTCCTCCACTAAACACATTGAACTCCAACCTCATTTGTTTCATGGTAGGTAGGTTAGGATCAATGAAAGGAAAACCAAAATAATTTGGCTGCATTTGTGGAACTGGTTGATAATAGTTGGTTTGGCCCTGATGATATGGTAGAGGCAAAATGTGTGTGAATGGTGGTATTGGTGCAGCTTGCTGATAATTAGGAGGTGACGAATGAGTCGTTGTGGTGGTGGCAAGGGTGGAGACCCCATTGAAATTGGGTGTGTGCCCCTTTGTATTTGCATAGTGAGGCATAATCGATGGATGTGTAGACTGAACTGTATGAGGTGTAAAGTTGATCATGGATGTTGAATATGGCCCAGAATAGGTCATCATAAAGGGATCATGCTCATGTATAGGTTGGTTGACACCCTGTGGATAACCAAGGCTCATGCCAGCATATATTGAATTGGGAGGTACCTTAAAGGGCTGTGACCCCATAGTAGGCTGCTGCACAGAATGGAATTGAGTTCCTCCCACCGATTTAGTTGTTTGGGCCATTGTTCCACTAGCATTCACATGTTGAGATCCATTAATTTGAGAAGCCACCTGATTCTTGCTAGCATGATTACCACCAATTAATGAATCCACAGTAGTAGTCACAATAGCAGTAGTTTTGCACAACACATCATCATTACTAATGTTATGAGCACCAGTATCCGAAGGATGAGTATGGTTACCCTCAGATCTAGCAACTGTGGATGATGAAGATTCCGTAAAGCTGACTAACCGCTGCTGCATCGTCGGTGATGGTATGGACCCCAATCTGACAGTCCCGTCCGGCTGAGGAACGGCGATGTCTCCGGCATCATTGACAGGGGGTTTGTCCTTGATAAGAGTGGTGAGTTGAAGCTTGAACTCCTCCATTAATAAAGACTTGAAACTAGCCAAGGAAGTGGCCATAGAGTCCTGTATAAAGGCTTGAATCTCATCAAGACGAGCGCTAGTCTCATCGCGGTGGAGTTGCAGCTCATATTCCAGATGAGAAAGCTTGTCGGAAACAAGAGGTTCATCAGCAACATGAGGAGGAGAGGCCGGTTTAGACCCCGCACCCTTGAGTTTCACCATGATCGAACGACTCTAGATACCAATTGTTAGGGTAAGGGCCCTAACTGGAGAGAAAATGCAAAAGAAATTTAAAGGAAAAGAAGAAGATAATAAACTGATATTCATTGATAGTATTCCAGCTACAGATTGAGGCTTATATAGCCCTTATCATATGTGACACGTGTCGCACATGGAGTGAGCAGACTTGATTAAACCCCAACATGCTTAATAATTAACAGAATGAACTAATTAACCACGTGCCTAACACATGCACGAGACTGACTTCTCCCAGTTACTTAGGAAACCATTTCTAAGCTATTTTCGTAACAATCCAGCCCCCATAAGATAAACTTGACCTTAAGCTTGAAAGTCAGGAAAGCGCTGCATTATTTCTTCGGCTTCCTCCCATGTAGCCTCCTCCTCAACGTACTGTACCAATCCATTGAATCAGCCACTTAGTTATTGGCTCGTTTCCTTTTTTGACAAGCTTCCTATCCAAGATCTTAGCAGGGTACCACCTGGGGTTATAAGGATCAATGTCTGGTGGTAGGTGGGAAGGGACTACAGCTGCATCCCCTATTTTTTTCTTCAACAAGAACACATGGAAAACTGGATGTACTCTTGCTGAGCTAGGAAGCTTAAGTTTATAGGCCACTTTCCCAATTCTCGTCTCAATCTGGTATGGACCATAAAATCTAGGGGCAAGCTTGTGGATAAGTCTTTTCTTTACGGACTGCTGTCTGTAAGGATGGAGCTTCAAATAAACCCAATCCCCTTCAACAAAAGTTCTTTAAGAATGATTCCTGTCATAGAACTGCTTCATTCTTGTTTGAGCTATCTGTAAGTTTCTTTTGATAATAGCCAAGAGTGCATCCCTAGTTTGGAGTTGATGGTCAACAGCTTCTACAGATGTGGAGCCAGGCGTATACACTCGAATAGCAAGTGGCTCGTATCCATATAAAGCTTGAAAGGGTGTCATGCCGATCGAAATGGTGGGATGAGTTATACCAGTATTCCGCCCAAGATAAGGCCTCAACCCATGAGTGAGGCTTCTTCCCAACAACGCATCTTAGATACTGTTCAAGAGTCATGTTGAGATTTTCACTTTGGCCATCTGTTTGTGGATGGTAGGCTGAGCTCTTGTTCAGAGATGTCCCTTGAGCCATGAAGAAAGCTTCCCAGAAATTACTTAGAAATACTGGATCTCTATCCGATATGATAGACTCAGGCATTCCATGAAGCTTAAAAACATGGTTGATAAAATGCTGGACAATGATGGTAGCAGTGTATGGATGGGCTAAAGGTATGAAATGACCATATTTAGTCAATCTATCCACTATTACCATGATGACGGTCTTACCTGAAGAAGTTGGAAGGCCCTCAATAAAATCCATGGAAATCATAGTCTAAGCCTTTTCTGGGATCACATTAGGCTGCAGAAGACCTGGTGGCCGAATAGTTTCATAATGGTTCTGTTGACAGTTGTGACATGCAGCTACATAGGTCTTTACATCTCTATGTAACCCTGGCCATGCAAAAGATCTTGCGACAGTTGTGATTCTTTTTTCTCGGTATTAAGAATTCGACAACAGTTCAGTCCTTAGTGTCTGTCGAACGAACAGTCTTTTATAGAGAACGGGCTGCTGGAATATCAGAACCCCTGTCCTTGAGTTCTTGTGCATCGCATTGCGTAAAGTTTGTGAAGATGTTTCTGCAGTGATGTATGGATCTTTAAATTTGCAGATATTGAGGTGGATAGGAGAGGGTCTGGAGAGCGGTCACTTCCTTTTGGCAAATGAGGAAGGAATTGTTTGTGCAGATAGTCTGATCTTTGGTTCTATTAATAACAAAGAATTACAGAACAACTTATTGGCTGTATTGCTTTCTTCTAGCTCTGAAGCCATTGGGGAATTTGCTGATAAAGATAGTAGCCATTGCCTGAGACAAAATTATGCTACCTATACCAAAGTGATCAATGATGAACTTGCTAAACATTTTTCTCATACTAAGTCTGCATAAACTCCTTTGAGGTATTGTTCTTCTTCAGCTACCTCAATCGTTATTACTTTTCTTCTTTCTGTGGCATTAGTCATGTGTGTTACTACTTGTGGTGTGATGAAGACTATAGCAAAAGTACACATTGATGAATTTGCTGAGAAAGCTATGTTGCTGCCACATGGAATTTCTGATGTGGGAAAAGGATTTATATATGATATACTTTGCTTGCAACTCTTGTTGGACTTGGTTAGAAAAATGTTGCAGACTTGGACATGGGAGAATACAAAATATGTACAGACTCAGATGACTGTTATTAGTTTCCTTTGTTTCTCCATGGTGATAATTAAAGTTGATGATGTTCTGGAGTTCTCAAGCAGGGACAAAGAATTGATCAAGGAAAATTCTACATGTGAGAGTGTGACTGCAGCAAGGGTTCATCTTGATCAGTTCAAGGCATTGGTTAGAGGTGTCCAGATTTTGACTCAGAATGTAAAACTTGAGGACAAGTTTCTGTTAAGGGGGCTGCATTGTTATGAAAATAGGCTTAAATAGGCATTGTTGTTCCGAGTAGGATAACTCATTATGTGTCATGTGCTGTGCACATGTGCAGTGGGTTAATTAGTCGTTGATTAGGTTAATTTGGGTTGAGTTGTTAATTAGCTGGGTTGTTATTGTAGCCAATGGTAGGTAGCTCATCCTTGGGTTATATAAACCAGAACTCTGTACTCCTTTCATCATCTATCAATATATAAGTATTTCTTCTTTGCGTTATTTTCTTCCTTCTGCAATTTCTTTCTTCGTTGGGGTTCATACCCTAACAGAAAGCTTGAGAATTACACGGCGCTGCCACCATTATGAAACACGAAACTTCAATGACGTCGCTTCCAGCCAGAGCCAGTGAAGCTGCAAAGCTCGCTGTGACATCATCAATGCCGGAGGAGGAGGAGGAGGAGGGGGAGCAAGATTGATGAGAAACACCGTGCTAGCAGGGTTTGAGTTTTTCTGATTTGTGAGCTTCAGTGAGGCGCTCTAGGGTTTTTTGGTGACTTGAGAACCTATATCCTTGAGTATGGGAATAATTACTGAAAGAGAAGTTGAAATTCACAAAAACAAAAAACAACTAATGATCCACCAATTAATATACTCAAGATAAGTTAAATTATAGTAAGGAAGGATCGGAAGGTCAATGATGACTATAATTTTTTTTTTTTTTTTTTTTTTTAGAGAAGGAGGTAAGCCCTTTATTGAAGAAACTGCAAATTACATCACAGGAACCTCAGCTGCTAGAAAACTAGGAACTGAAAAATAAAAACAAGCTTGCATCATACTACTTCCATGTGCAACTAACATATGGGCCACTACATTGGCCTTCCTATTAACATAACTAACTTGCAAGCTATTATGGGAAACCAACATTAAACTCAGATCCTCATATAAACGTCCCAAAGCCGAAGAATTATTGCTCACTTGGGCATTGATCTGACGTTGCACCTCTTGTGCATCAGTTTCCAAGATAGCTGGAATGAAACCATGATCAATGGCAAAAGTAATTGCAGCCCTACACGCCAACAACTCGGCATGCTCAGATGAGAGCAATCCCCGTAAAGGGCATGCTCCCCCAGCCACCATAGCACCACTGGAATCCCTAATTACAAAACCGTAACCACCTATTCTCGTGTGATGATAAAAAGATCCATCAACATTGATTTTCAGGATCCCTGCTGATGGAGCCCCCCATGTTTGCACTCTTCTTCAACGAACATTCACCAGAGCAGAGTTCATATTATGAACACGAAACTCACGGATACGAGAATCAGCACGAAGAAAAACATCACAGGCCAATACACTCTTACCTTCCCATACTCGTGAATTTCTCTCCTTCCAAATACTCCACAATAGAAAAATCAGTACCCCCAGATCTGTAATAGATAAAGTCCTCACACAATATCCAAACCATGTCAACAAGTCACATTCTACGACCTGTGGATCAAAACACGTCCTCCTCAGAAGCACATGTCCATGCATTACCTGCCGCGTAAATGGGCAATCTCTACACAAATGTAAAGTAGACTCAACACTACCTCCACACAAAACACAGCCCTGAGATTCTACTTGAACATGCCTTGAAGCTAGCCTGTCCAGGGAAGGTATAATGTCATGACAAACTCTCCATGCAAATACCTTAGCTGCATTAGGAATCAGAACTTTCCAAATCTTTTTCCAGAAATCCCCACTCACCGCCAGAGTAAAAGGACTACGACAAGGAGAGTGTAAAAAAGAAAACTGGTAAGCAGTTTTAACAGAAAACTCACCCTTCCTTTCCAACTTCCATATCAACCTATCTGGTATATTTCTACAGCTAAGAGGAATGTTTAAGATAATTTCTGCCTCCTCCCTCCCAAAAAGCCACTGAATCTGAGCCTCATTCCAAACCCCCGTAGTTGACAACAAATCACTAACTTTGCTAACTTCCTCCATTGCTAAAACATTGGTACTCGGCCTCCCCTCGTGCAAAGCAGGAGCCCAACAATGAGACCATATATTGACCTCCTCCCCGTTACCGATCTGCCAGCAAGAGCTGTTCTTCAAAAGATCCCTAGTAGAACTAATTGTGATGCCCCGGAAATTCGTATTTATTTTCCGAGGATTTTCCGAAATCTAATTTGTGGTTATTGGACGATTTCGTGGCTCGTGGATGGAGCGGAAGTGCTTCGGGCGAATTTTTATTCGAAAAGTGTGGATTTAGGAGGGGTTCAAGGTTGACTTTTCATACGTTGAGATTCTCTGAAAGCTTCCTTCATGAAAGTCGTAGAGCGCATCGATACGAGTTCGTGGACATGTGGAACGCGAGAATCGGAGTTCGTATGAAGAAGTTATGGGCTTTGGAAAAACTTTCTATTTTTGTATAAAAGGACGAATTTTTGGGAAACTTGCAGAAAATCCCAGATTTCCCAAACTGGAAACCCGAGCTTTCCTCTTCTCTCCCGAGCCCGTGCGCAGCCTCCATCTTCGCCGGCTTCGTTCTTCCTCCTCCGGCCACCATCGGACGCGATTCCAAGTGGGCTTTCTTCGCCTCAATCCCCTCTACACGTCTGTGGAAGTGATTCTTCATGATTTGAACTGTGGTGGACGCTGCAAGGCCGAGAAGAAGCCTAGTCGGGGACGAAATCGCCTTCGTCGGAACTAGAGATTCCGGCCACCTTTGCCGGTGATTCTTGAGGGCTTTTGGAGCTCGGAGGACGTTGATGCTTCCCACAAGGTGGCTTGCATCGATTTAACTCATAGAGGTCGAATTTTGGAATTGAAATTCTAGGGTTTCAATCGAGCTGTTTTGTTCTAAGGTAAAATTCGATCGATTGGTTCATATTTGGACTTTGGTGTAGTTATGATAGTTTAAATTGGAGTTGAGATGAAGAACTTTGGTGTTGGGAGTTTTGTCAAATTCCAACTTTGGGTCGGCGGCGGCGCCGCCACTGTGGTGGTGTTTTCCGGTGGTTTCCGGCCATCTCAGGGATAGTTTCTGTTCCTGAGTTCGATCTACTAGTCGATACGAGCATTTCGATATATTGTTTGTAATTTTTGGAGGTCGTATGAGTATGTTAGGGTTTTTACGGTTTCGGACCGTTCGATGATTCGATTCGTGAGGATCTGACTATCCGATCGACTTGTGGTTTTGGCATATCGATCGTAGAAGTATTCCGGAGACATTGGGTGGTTTCCCCTCGATTGGCGTCACTTTGGGGATTTTAGTTCAAAACAGGGGTTTCGGACTTAAATCGTTTGTGGACTGTTGCTAAGTTGAACCGTATGTGATTAGGTACTTGACGAGGTATCCTTAGACGGTTGTTTTGTGGTGTGGCTGCCTTGTTCTGTATTGAAGACGCAGCGGGAGTTTCGAGGTGAGTAATCTCACAAGGTTCATTATGAACGGAATTACCATTATTGCTTTGGCGTTAATTATTTAACTGCAAACTATAGTTGGTATTAGTAGGCATTCCTGAGCGAATGACTACGTATATATATATTTACGTGAAATATATATATTCTTGTGGATGATGTGTGATGAATAATATGCATGATGGTGTTCATATTATTGTTGAATGCGACTTTTCATTGAAACAATATTGTGGAAAAAGATGTTTTCTATTGTTTGAAAAGTATTGAGTTTGATGTTACATTTTTGAGTCAAGCGTGACTCATTTTAAATGTATTGGTCCTTGTACCAAGGGTCACAGATGGTGAGCAGGGATAGGGAAAGCCGAAACTAGATGTTTGTAACGTTTTTAGGTCAGGTGTGACGTACTTGATGTTTGATTTTATGACCAGACGGGGTCTGAAATCATATGTCACAGATGGTGACCAAGGCAGGAAATAGGTAATCACGTCCTTGGCAGGACGAGTGGTTACGATTTCAGTTAGAGCTCTAGTCTGTCTGCCATATAGGTAATTCATGGGGTAACGAGAATTGGTTATTGATAACTCATGACATTACGTGTTTTTAGGGAACAAGGTGTGAGTTGCTTCCTTATTAACGGTTTTTAAGGGGACAAGGTGCAAGTTGTTTTCTATGTTATATTTGATAGAAATCAAGGTGTGAGTTGTTTTCTATGGTACGATTTGGTACGATTGATAGAATTCAAGGTGTGAGTTGTTTTCTATGTTATATTTGATAGAAATCAAGGTGTGAGTTGCTTTCTATGGTATGATTTGGTACAATTGATAGAATTCAAGGTGTGAGTTGTTTTCTATGTTATATTTGATAGAAACCAAGGAGTGTGTTGTTTTCTATGTTTCGTTTTAAAAGAAACCAAGGTGTATGTTGCTTTCTTTTATTTCGATTTGAATGGGAATTAAAGTATGAGTTGTTCTCCTTTATTTCGTGTTTTAAGGGATCAAAGCGTGATTTGGGTTCTTGATTGAAATGTGCGGGGTTCATCCCGTGATTTTGGTGTGAGTTGTTTTGAGTTACTCATACGGGCTTGCAAAAGCTTACCGGGTTTGTTGTGTGACAACCCGGTGCACCATTCAAACGGTGTAGGGGTTAATCCTGTAGGTTAGGATAATCGTAGCTGAAGCTGAGGTAGCTGGTTGGCAGCAGAACGGGTAGGAAGCAAATTTTGTTGGCTTTGCCATTGTGTGACTTCCTCTATGTAGTAAACTCTGATGAGTACTTACGTTTTATTTTGTTATTGACAATTTAATTCGTAAGCTTGTGTTGTATATAACTCTGTGGGGTGAGTGTATATTGACATAGTAGGTTCAGGGCATCAATATGTATTTAGTTTAAAGGGAAAAAGTTTTCCAGGTGTTTGTATTGATGGCTGAACGATCACGCATGTATAATTATGGGATTATATATCGATTTTTATTTGTGTTAAAAATCAGGGGCGTGACACTAATACTTCTCCAGGAGTACGAGGGAGAAGCATGAGGCGGAGCCTCCCAAAAAGAAGATTCTGGAAAGTACTTTGCTTTATAAATCCTTGCAATAAGAGAATCCGGTTGATGAATCACCCGCCAAGCCTGTTTTGCTAACATTGCCGAGTTGAAATTCATAAGACTCCGGAATCCCAAACCGCCTTCCTCCCTTGGATTACACAGAGCTTTCCAGATCTTCCAATGTATTTTTTGTTTATCCAAAGTAGACCCCCACCAAAAGCAGGCACACATCTGCTCCAAGTCCTCACAAAAATTCTTTGTCAACTGGAACACACTCATGGCATAGGCTGGTAAAGCTTGAGCAACTACTCGGATCAGGATATCCTTCCCAGCCCCACTCAACATCTTCCCCTGCCAACCATCTATCTTCTTGGCCAAGTTATCTTTAATGTATTGGAAAGTAGCAGACTTCTTTCTCCCCACATAAGTAGGAAGCCCCAGATATTTTTCATGTGACGCCACCACTTCCACTCCCATTAAACTAGAGACAATCTCCTTCGTCTCCTCCGAAATATTCTTGCTAAATACAACAGAACTTTTGCTAAAATTCACCAACTGACCTGAAGCTCTCCCATATGTCTCAATGACATCCTTAATCTCATAACAGGCCTCCAAAGACGCATTTGCATAAAGCATACTATTATCTGCAAATAAAAGATGATTAACAGAAGGAGCATTGTCACATACATCGATCCCCGGCAGCAGACCAGTATCTTGTTTCCTTTGCAGCAAAGCCGAAAAACCTTCAGCTCTAAGCAAAAATAAATAAGGAGATAAGGGATCGCCCTGTCTCAAACCTCTGCTCGGACAAACAAAGCCCCGCGGCTTCCCACGAATCAAGAAAGAATATCTCACCGAACTGACATACTCCATCACTATGTCAATCCAGTTTTGTGCAAACCCAAACCGAACCAACACCTTTCGAAGAAAAGACCATTCCATCCTATCGTAAGCTTTACTAAGGTCAAGCTTCAATGCCATGAAACCTTCACTCCCTTCTCTTTTATTATGAACAAAATGAGCAATCTCATTAGCCACCAGAATATTATCAGTGATTAATCTCCCTGGCACAAACACACTTTGAAAAGGAGAAATCAATTTAGGTAGAATCAATTTAAGCCGGTTAGCCACCATTTTGGAACAGATCTTATACAACACATTACACAAAGCAATAGGCCGCAAATCTGACATCTGTTCGGGATCATTCTTCTTTGGAATAAGACAAATATGTGTAAAATTGATTTGTCTTAATAACTGACCTGTATGTAGGAAACTTTGCACCGCCAAGGTTATATCCACCCCAATTGTATCCCAATAGTGCTGGAAGAACAGTGGGGGCATCCCATCCGGTCCCGGAGACTTCGTAGGGTACATCTGAAACAAAGCATTACGTACTTCCTCATAAGAGTAAGAAGCACACAACTGCTCGTTCATAACCGGGGTAACACAAGGTTGAATAGCTTCAAGAGTTGTGTTGACCGCCTCTATATCAACAGCTTGGGCTTCAAACATCTTTGTGAAATAGGTAGTAACAATATGTTCCACCCCTGCATCATCCTCAAACCACACCCCGTCCTCATTATAGAGGCCCTGAAGTCGATTTTTACGTCTCCTATTTGAAGCTTTACGGTGGAAAAAGCTCGTATTCCGATCCCCCCTCTTGGAGCCAAGTAACCTTTGATCGCTGACACCAAAAGGTCTCTTCCTGAGAAAGAAGGACTTGGAGCTGGTCTTGTAGGTTCTTTTTCTCCAATTGAATAGCCTCTGAGATAGGAACATCCATTAGCTCTTCTAACCGAGATCGAATACCAAGCATATTCAATTGCCTCGCCCTAAAGGCCTGCTTCTGCCATTTATCTAGCTTCATTCTAGTATGCTTCAGTTTTTGCGAAACACAGTACATGGGAGTCCCTATAACATCCGTTAACCATGCCTCCTGCACCACCCCATCACACTCCGCATGTTGCAACCAATAAGCTTCGAATTTAAAGCGATGATGACGCGGTCTGTGAGCTAGAGGCACCGAGCTAGCATGTAAGAGAATAGGAACGTGATCGGAGTCACTTGGTGGAAGATGACGCACCCTTGCATAGCCAAAGATATCACACCACGTACGAAGGTGTATACACTGCCCTATCCAACCGCAACTGTGTTTCAGAGTTCCACCACGTACACATTGGACCCAAGAACCCTAGGTCCAGCAAGTCACCATAACCTAGAGCTTCACGAAAGCCTCTCATTTGACGCTCAGCCCTTACCGGTCCATCAATCTTCTCAATGCTATTCAGAATCTCATTGAAATCACCTATAACAACCCATGGTAGAGAGTCAAGATCACTAAGATCCCTGAGGAGCTGCCACGACCTGTCCCTATCACCCGTGCGAGCAAATCCATAGAAACCTGTCAAACGCCAAGACGGTTCCCCTGGACTGCCTACGTACAATAACTAGATCTATATGATGGGCAGAAGAAGTTCGTTCCTGTACCACCACATCACCATTCCAGAACATCCCTAGTCCTCCCGAGTTGCCATCACTCAGAACCTCTTTGAAGTGTTGAAAGCCCAAGGCGGTGTGAAGATTAAGGAAGTCTAACATTCGACTAATTTTTGTCTCGCAAAGGAAGACAATTCGGGGACGATTCTGGGATATCAAATCCTTCAGAGCCCTCTTAGTTGCATCGTTGTAGATACCCCTACAATTCCAACTGAGTATATCCATGTTCATGGTAGCAGATGGACAACAATCTAGATAACTAGACGCAACCCTAGGTTGCAGACGCAAACCCTAGGTCGAGAAGAAGAACTAAAAAAATTGAGTGCTTTTGATCAACATGTTTACTGATTTTTTATTTTCTAATTTTCTTGTTGGGCTAAGTGCCTAAACAATGATGATGATGACTATAAATGGCAGTCAATCGTCTTAATTATCTCTGATTAAAATATTTTCTAATTCTCATCCATTAGATTATGACTAAGATAATTAAAATATTTTCTAATTCTCATCAATTAGATTATGACTGAGATAATTGACGATATTCTATTCCTTTTTTAATTCTAAAATGCAAAATGCAAAATCAAATAATAATCCATTAATATTTCCTCTCTCTATTTCCTTATTAAAATTAATTTATCATATTGATTTATTACAAACACAAAATCCAAAACTTTCTGATAAAAAAAAAATCCAAAATTTAACTATTTATGTTCTTAATTCCTCTCTCTCTCTCTCTCTCACACACATCTTTTGCAAAAGAAATTTGACATTTTTGATGGTCTCGAAACCGTAATCTAAAATAAATTTCTCTTGGGATATATTATGCCTCTTTCTCACCTATTACTCCAAATTTGTGAAATTTCGTGTGTTAAACTTACAGAAAAAGAAAGGGAAGATGGTGAATTTATTCTAAATCGAATAAAGAGTTATCAAGATTTTGTTTGCAATAAATAAATTTGATGGAGAAGGAAAGAGAAGAAAAAAAGTAATTATTTGATTTCATATTCCAAAATTAAAAAGGAAAAAAATGTATAATCTGAACCATTAAACACTCTCATCTCTAACTAAACTTCTTCTTCAACCATATAGCAACTTGCGACTAACCTATATATTTTTTGACTTCTTTTCTAGTCATATATACTAATAAAATTCTCTTCTACTTTGAGTCATATGATCATGTATGGGGGTGAAGAAGGTTTCTCTTTGTTTTTGCATTTGGGAGAAAGCAAGTCCAATTTTGATCTTGAAAAAGTAGTATGCAACCATGGTTTCTTCATGATGGCTCCAAACCGTTGGATTTCGTCTTCAAAAACCCTACAACGTCCCTTGAGACTCGCAGACTCAACCAAGTCAGTGATGGTTTCCATCTTAAAGCCATGTGTTTCTATTCATAAGAACTCTCTCATAGTTCGACTCCACAAAGTTAGTCCAAGCGACATATCAAAAAAAGATGAGGTTGCTATACTAGAACAAGTGCGTCGAATGCTTAGGATTTCCCATAAAGATGAAGAAAATGTAAAAGAGTATCATACAAAGCTCTTCCAGCTCAAGGACAAGGACAACGACGACCATTACAAAGTCGGTTCTGGTAGAATGTTTCGTTCTCCTTCTCTCTTTGAAGACCTTGTCAAATGCCTTCTGTTATGTAACTGCAAGTATACACATCTACAACTCTTCTTCTTCTTTTTTTGGTCACTTGTTCATATTCATTTAGTTTTCATTCATTTGTCTTCTAATTATATATAATCATGATTGATATTAGGTGGTCGAATTCATTGAAAATGGCTCAAGCTCTTTGTGAGCTTCAATTTGAGCCAAGCAGCAATGCTTCGATGAGATCAAACGGACAAAAGAGGCAGAGAGAAGAATTAAAGATTGATCGAAGTGATAGTGATGGTAAAGAAAAATTAGGTAATTTTCCAAGCTCACGGGAACTTGCTAGATTGGATGGGAAGACTTTAAAAAAGCTTACCAATAATATTCTTGGCTACCGGGCAAAATACATTCTAAGTCTTGCTAAAGGTGTGGAGAGTGGAAAGATAAGACTTGCTGAATTTGAAGGGCTTGAGGAGAAAGATGATGTGTTTCAGAAATTCATGCAAATAAAAGGTTTTGGTTCCTTTGCATGCGCCAATGCTATGATGTGCATTGGATATTATCACAAAGTTCCAGTAGATACTGAAACTATAAGGCATTTGCAGCAGGTACCCATTACTTCACTTTAAATCAAGCTTTAATTAATTATACTACAATGCTTAATCTATATAATTGTAGGTTCATGGGAGGAAAAATTGCAACAAAAATACTGTCATGGAAGATGTGGAAGAAATCTATAAGAAGTATGCCCCATTTCAGTGCTTGGCATATTGGTAGGTAATTACATTATGCTGATAAGATATTTAGATATATGTTTTTTTTTCTTTCCTGAGCATTGCATCTGTTGCTTTTATTTTTAAGGTCGGAGCTCTTGGACTCGTATGAATGCAAATTTGGGAAGCTTAGTGAATTACCGGACTCTGCCTATCATACAATAAGTGGGAGGCTTGAAACTTTTGACACCATTTGAATATGATTAGCGGAATAAGTAGCTGAGAGGAATAAATTGCATTACATTGATTTTTCCTCAATTGATCAAGTTATGAAGACTTCTTTTTATGTAAGGATACTTATACTATTTGTTTTTGATACTCAAAAGCTTGCATGCTTTTTTGAGAAGTTTGTTTGAATCTAATTTTATTTTCTATCTTTCAGTCTCATACTAAAGTGGTCCAAATATCAATTAAGAGGTCTAAATGAAACACTCTAATTGGTTTTAGGTAAATCTTTTCTCAACGCCATTAATATAAGTAATTACAAAACCGAAATATATCAAGGCCACCTCATAAACCTACTCTAATATTTTGTTTCGACACACCTTTTTTTTTTTGCTTTTTGGAACAAGGGATTGACACCTTTAATTGGGACTAGCTAGATCGAACATCCCATATAATGAGCTAAACTAAATTGCAAACTTACCCCTTATTTCTCTTTTTCTAATTAATTTTTCTTCTGGTAAGTCACCTATTCAATGTGCTTTAAATGACTTGTAATCGATCACATACAAAAAAAAAATTACTAGACTAGACTATACTAGACACAATAAATAGGTGATTTTCCTATTTAATACTTGCTGAGAAGGTGAGATACTCTCCAATTGATTCTCCGAAAAATCAAACTACATTCTAATGTACTGGTTTTGGAAGAGTTGGATTTGCTGGTAATTTAGGCCTTCCTAATCTTGGAAATGAAGGAAGGGTTTCATTTAATACTACTTATTTCCGTTGGAATATTTTTGTCTCAAGATTTTGTATGAAGATTTTGTGGTCCTGATGTTAAGTACCTTTTCTTTGCTGCATTTAAAAAGAAAATTAAAACTAAAATTATAGTATACTGCTCAGTTCATCTTTACTAGCCTTCATGCACACGCGAGTGCGGTGCTTGCACACCCATCTTCATTCTGACTTTTAAATAACGACTGAATGAACTTGTAGTTGTTGCATATATATGTAATGAAGCACAATATGCTGGTACTAATACAAATTTTTTTTAAATCAATATAGGCATACATGAACTTTATTCGAAAGAGCACTGATGGACTAAGCATTTTCTTCATTTTACTTGTTTTTTGGGGAGGAGTGGGAAGTTATTCAGAAATGAGAAAAGATTAAATCATTCAAAGTCATTCCCTAATCCAATTAACAAACAGATAATGTTTGATATCAAACAACAAACAAAGATAGCAAAAACCAAGTGAGCTAGCTGCACTTAAACTTAAAGTACGTAAGAACATAATTTTAAACTATCAGAAGAGTCTAAGTTGCAGTACGGTAATGTGGCGAATGACATTATCAGAACAGTCACATTTGATGAAGGGGTTGTAATTGCCATTGTCCTGCAAAAGAGAAAAGGCCGAGACTTCACTACCAACCAATAGTAAGAAAGCAATGGAAAGATCATCACCAGAATTCTTTGGACAACTACAAAAGTAATTAGCCTCGATGAGTATTAAAGGTGCTCTATGCTTGGTTAATTTTCAAATATGCATTGCAATGTGCATATCATCTAAAGATCACTGACAAAAGGAGCAAAGTGGCAAAACATGATCTACATTCCTAATGCAGGCTAGGGATTTCATTATAGAATAAGAAGGGTGTACAAAGAAGCCAATAATAAGAAAACAATAGGATGATAGACAAACCATGCATATCATCTTTTACAAATCCAAATCAGTAGACCGAGTTGCTTGGTGAGGCTAGATCTTGCCTTAGTTCACCAAAAAACAAAACCAAAAGAGAGTATGAACAGGCATTACTAAGATTAAGTAATGGAATCCACAAAAACAAAAAATCAAAGACAAACTCTGTATCAAAATTTGACTCACAATTCTGCGGAGATTAGGCTCCAAAATTGAGGCAAGTCCTTGCAAGCTAACCACCTTCAGGGATTCCACAATCACACAGCATATAAATGAAGCATACATATAAACAATAGACTCATAACATGGTAAAAGAAAAAGGGTAAAGCTATGGTATGTTAACATTTCTCATACATCAACTATTTTTACCACTTTAAGGACTCATGTTACCACTTTGAGGACTAATATTACTATTTTGAGGACTCATATGGTAAACTAAGAAAATTTACCACTTTAAGGACTCATGTTACCACTTTGAGGACTAATATTACTATTTTGAGGACTCATGTGGTAACTAAGAAAATTTACCACTTTAAGGACTCATGTTACCACTTTGAGAACTAATATTACTATTTTGAGGACTCAAATTACCACTTTTAAGGCAATTGTATGCATGTCATACGTTAACATTTTGTAGAATTCTCCAAAGAAAAAAGAAAAAAAATATTGTTTGTTCAAAACAAAACAAGAAACCTGCAATTGTTTTTTATCAAAAAAATTCTTTCCTTTTGTTCTACAGAAAAGATTTTAAGTTCAATCTCTTTTTTTTAATTTTTTTTTTATCTCCATTCGGACCAAGCCACATTAAGATTTTCAACAGACAAAACTCAGTTATTACATATAATTGTGATTGATGGCAGGCTATATTACAAACAGGATCCAAATATATAAAAACTGTTTCAGATTGATTGCTCTGAATATTGCTGCCTTTATATACCTGTTTATGACTATCCATTTCCAGACATGCAGACCTACTTGAAAACTGAACTTAAACAAAAAGGCACAACAACGGTACAAACACACAACAACCTCTTTCAACAAAATGTGTAACTCTCAGACCATGATCCTATTTTCAACAAATAAAAATATTCATGCAGTAAACTCTGAGACCATGATGCTATTTACAACGACACATATGTATAGAGTTAAATAAAGGGAAAAACTCACAAACAGTACCTGAACTTCAAGCCACTAATAACTTTCATACCTCAAGTTAAAAAAATATCAGATTGGTACCTGAACTTCTGACCCTGACCCAATATCAGTATCTGGGAATAGTAAAATCGTTAATCGAGTTAATTTTTAAAGGGTAAATCTGTCATTTCACTGTTCATCATCTCCAAAACTCTCCCATCTCTCTCTGCAAACCCAGATTTTTCATTATCTTCTTCATACCTCACACACACAAACCCAAATCGACCAAAGGAGAGGTGAGAGGTGAGAGGAGTTGGTGGTGGATGGGACGGTGGCTATTGAAGAAGTGAAAGGTTGGTTGATAGTGGTGATGAGGTATGAAGAAGAAGAAGAAGAAGAAGAAATCTGGTATTGCAGAGAGAGGGGAGAGTTTTGGAGATGATGAACAGTGAAATGACAGATTTACCCTTCAAAAATTAACCCCGTTAACGATTTTACTGTTCCCAGGTACTGATATTGGGTCGGGGTCAGAAGTTCAGGTACCAATCTGATATTTTTTGAACTTGAGGTACGAAAGTTATTAGTGGCCGATAGGTCAGGTACTGTTTGTGAGATTTTCCCTTAAATAAATAAAGAACAAATTCCAAATGAAGGCAACAGTAAAAGAAACAAATAAAGAAAGGAGACTATTTATAAGATTGAGAGAAATAGCACAAAAAGTTGAGGATCCGAAACTGGTAAAAATAGAGCATGGTTGAATTCGGAGGAGGATTTTACATGCAAAATTGAACTGGAAGAAAATAGAAGCAGAGCAACTGAAATTGTTGAAGGTCATACCTTGTGTGAAAGAAACCGGATATCCAAGCCTTTTGGGAGCAATTCAACTTTAGAAAACTGCAAAACTGTAGGATCAGAATCAAAATTACTGATTTCCATATCAAAATTTCATTTCCAATTAAAACTATTTCGGGTACATAAATGAGGTCATGTATAGAGAATCAGAGTAAAAGTTTGGAGGAAAAATGTGTCGGGACTGAAACCGAGTGAACAGAGGAGTGAGAATGGAGTCATTACCGGACCTTCAAAATTGGATTTCCAAAGCCTTCGGTTTCAGGTTCAGGTTCCTCAAGAGTAGGTCTCACATGCAAAACCAACATGCAACCACGAACCCAGAAAAGCAAGCAATACCCAAATGAGAAAAGGCACAGAGAAGAAACAATACCTTGCTTGGCCTTGATGACCTCCTCCCTTCCTCCTCTCCAATTCCCCGTTTCCCTTCGCTCTCTAATATTCCAGAGTGAGAGCAGACCCTCACTCTCTCTGTCTCTCTACCTCTCGCAACGGCACGGCAATATCGACACTTTTTTTTTCTCTCCATCTTTTTTGCATTTTACGCTGCTAACCCTCCTTGCGATGTTCCACCTCAGTCTAACTATAGGCAATTTGGGAAGTTCGAAAATTTGACCAAAATGAACAGTAAACTCCTCTTCGCTTTATAAGAGAGTGTAGCAGACTAGCAGGGGCGGAACCAATATTTGAAGTAGGCCTCATCAACGGGTCGGGCTAGGCCACCACCTCCGGCCCATTCGTAGCGGGCTTGGGCCGGACCTTACTCCATTTTTAAATAGTAGCGGGCCGGGCCGGGTCGGACTTTATTGTAAATTGAAGGATCCAAGCCCATCCATTTAATACGGGCCTCGCGGGCTTTTTCGGGCTAAGCCTTGCTGGCTTTTTTGGGGCGGGCCTTGCGGGCTTTATTTACAAATAAATCTTTAAAGATAATATTTTATATAAACTTATATTTTGTTGTAGAGAAACTGAAATCGAGAGGAATTTGCTGTGTATTCTTATTGATAATAGGGGCCTCTTTATATAGAGGATTACAATGTATAGAATCTCAATCATACAAGGAAAGTAATCGTACATTGAATAGGAATCTAGATCCTTCTAATTCAACCCTATTACCACTAGGTCAAGTAACCTAGAGTTTGGGCCAAACACAAATAGAGATATCCTTAAACACTCCCCCTTGTGTTGTCCAAACGCGGTGCTTCTCTCGTTGCCTCGTTAAAAACCTTGCCGAGTAACAAAAACCCAGTGGGACAAAAATAACCTCGGTCGAAGGGGAAAAAGAGCACAACACACCCTTCACGTTTCGAGGTGAACATGTAGACATCTCCCCCTGACGTCTGAGCCTCCCCCTGATGACTACGATCATGGGAGTTCAGATAATTTCCGCAATCCAATTCTTGCCACATGTTTCTCGAACGTGGATTTGGGCAATGACTTAGTAAACAAGTCTGCCTCATTGTCCTCAGATCGAACCTGGTTCACTTTGATCTTGAGGAGCTTCTGTTGTTGCTGATTGTAGAAGAATTTGGGCGATATATGCTTGGTGTTGTCGCCTTTGATGTAGCCTTGCTTCATTTGTTCAATGCAAGCAGCATTATCCTCATAAATGCTCGTTGGCTCATCTGTGGTAGACTTCAAACCACAATTGCTTCGAATATGCGTAACTATGGATCGAAGCCATATACATTCACGAACTGCTTCGTGAAGTGCAATAATCTCTGCATGATTCGAAGAGGTAGCGACTAAGGTCTGCTTTGTAGACCTCCAAGATATCGCGGTCTTTCCCATGGTGAAAACATAACCAGTTTGGGAGCGACCTTTGTGTGGGTCAGAGAGGTACCCAGCATCAGCAAAACCTTCCAAAACACTTATATCGTTTTGGGATGGGGAGAGGGAACGCAGTCCACCATGTGTGGCGTCCCTGGCACTTGATGGGTCCGAATCCATCTTATCTCTGTAGGGATAGAACAAGCCCATATCGATCGTACCACTTAGGTATCGAAAGATATCTTTAACACCAGTCCAATGGCGTCGTGTAGGCGCAGAGCTATATCTAGCTAGCAAGTTCACAACGAATGAGATATCCGGTCTTGTGCATTGTGCTAAGTACAATAATGCGCCTATTGCACTTAGGTAGGGCACTTCTGCCTCTAGCACTTCTTCATCGTCATCTTTTGGACGAAATTGATCCTTCTTTGGATCAAGACTACGGACGACCATTGGGGTGCTTGAAGGCTTAATCTTATCAGTGTTGAAACGCCTAAGCATCTTTTGGGTATAAGCTGATTGATGAATCAGGATACCATCTCTACGGTGCTCAAGTTCTAAACCGAGGCAAAACCGTGTTTTCCCAAGATCTTTCATCTCAAACTCGGATTTCAAGTGTTCAGCGGTTTCCCTTAACTCTTTAAGGGTGCCAATTATGTTCATGTCATCGACATAAACCGCTACTATTGCAAATCCGGAACTTGTCCTTTTTATGAACACACATGGGCATAGTTCATTGTTGACATATCCCTTTCCAATCAAGTAGTCACTTAGACTGTTATACCACATCCGTCCGGATTGTTTCAATCCATATAGTGAGCGTTTCAATCTAATTGCAAACGCGCTCTGTGGTTTAGAGCCACTTGATTTGGGTAACTGAATTCCGTCTGGAATCTTCATGTATATCTCTGTATCTAGATCCCCATATAGATACGCAGTAACCACATCCATAAGCTGCATGTTCAGTTTTTCGAAAACTACCAAACTGACAAGGTAGCGGAACGTTATGACGTCCATTACGGGAGAATAGGTCTCCTCGTAATCGATTCCAGGGCGTTGTGAGAAACCTTGCGCCACAAGGCGAGCTTTGTACCTTACAATCTCGTTTTTCTCATTACGCTTTCTAACGAATACCCATTTGTGACCAACTGGTTTGGTGTTGGGCGGTATTGGCACAACCGGTTCGAATACCTTTCTTTTCGCTAGAGAATCAAGTTCTGCCTGGATCGCATCTTTCCACTTTGGCCAATCAGCTCTACGTTGGCATTCATCAACGGAGCGTGGTTCGATGTCATCGGTCTCAATAATCTCACGCGCCACTGAATACGCGAATACATCATCAATGATGATGGAGTTTCTTTCCCACGTCCCATGTACACTAGTGTAATTAACAGAGATCTCTACGTTCTCAGGGATAGGTTCTGGCATTGAGGCGTCCCCCAATGATGTCTCTTGGACATAACCATAATCCGAAACATTCACATGGGACGGATTTTGAGTATCGATGATCAAAGGATTTGTTTGTGCCTCATTCGCTCTCTTTCTAGGGCGAGTATCCTTCGAACCAATCGGTCTACCGCGCTTTCTTGCGGGACCTGCGGCCATAGATGCCACATAATTGCCATGTTGGGCAATGGCGCCATCTCCTGGTGTCACAGGAGAGGCGTGATGTCCAGTATTTGGGACATCGATCCTTGCAGGCACGTTTGCAGCAGGTATGTGTGATCTCGTCACTTTGGCAACATCAGAAAACGCATCAGGCAGAGTGTCTGCTACGTTCTGGAGCTCGATTATTCTTCGCACTTCAAGTTCGGACTGTGCGGTACGGGGATCGAGATGAGACATAGTGGGGACAGACCACGACAATTCCTGTCGTTCCTGTTGAACAGATGTGTTCTTATCTCCCCCTAACGATGGGAAGACTGTCTCATCAAAGTGACAATCCGCAAATCTAGCGGTAAAGAGATCGCCTGTCAAGGGTTCAAGGTAGCGGACGATCGTTGGAGATTCATATCCAACATAAATACCCATTCGTCGTTGTGGACCCATCTTAGTACGCTGTGGCGGCGTAATAGGCACATAAATGGCACACCCAAAGATGCGTAAGTGCGAGATATCAGGCTCGTACCCAGTCACTAGCTGTAACGCAGAGTAAGATTGGGTGGCAGTGGGTCGTAGACGAATTAGCGTCGCTGCATGCAACATTGCATATCCCCAAGCAGAAACAGGGAGATTGGTGCGCATAACCAATGTCCGTGCTATCATCTGTAGACGTTTGATAGCGGCTTCTGCGAGACCATTTTGGGTATGAACATGGGGAACTGGATGCTCTACATCAATCCCCAGTGACATGCAATAGTCATCGAATGTTTTCGATGTAAACTCCCCAGCATTATCAAGTCGAATTGACTTAACACGATGGTCAGCGTAGTGAACCCGTAGACGGATAATCTGGGCGAGGAGTTTAGCATAAGCAGCATTTCGAGTGGACAGTAGCGCGACATGTGACCAGCGTGTCGACGCATCAACCAATACCATAAAGTATTTAAAAGGTCCGCATGGTGGTTGAATTGGTCCACAGATATCCCCTTGGATTCTCTGTAAGAACGGAATGAGGATTTTGGGATCCTTTGCGTAGGACGGCCTCGGTCCTAATTTCCCGAAGGAACAGGCTTTGCAGAAAGAGCGAGGGGCCTTAGAAGCAACCAATGAGGATTTTGGTTGGGCCTGAGCGTCTGTAGCGCTATTAGAAGCAAAGTGTGTGACTACATCTCCCATTATGGCGTTAGAGCCATGGAAATTGGTGTGTGTGGCGTCATGGCCACTAGGAGGAACAACCATGGCGTCATGCTCATGGTTGGCGCCATTAATGGCGTCACCACATGGGACTTGGGCTGCCCTATGGCGCCCCAAGACGGCTGCAGCTCCAGAGGCTGCAATTGTTGCGGTCTTGCTAAGTCCTGGAATCAATTTTCGATTCTTGCTTCTTCTCACTCTGAAGAATGGATGTCCGTGTGAAGTCTTTAGTATACGGAGCATCATATCACGACCAGGATGTCCTAGTCGGTCATGCCAAAGCCAATCTGTGTCTGAATCCAAGAGATCTTCTCTGATGACATTATTGGATTCAATAGGTCGAATTGTAGTGACATAAAGTCCACTAGATTGACACATAAGCTTCTCTAAGATGCGCTTTCTTCCGCAATCATTAGAGGTAATGCAAAGGAATTCTATTCCGTTCTCACTATGCGTTTCCGCATGGAATCCGTTGGCTCTAATATCTTTAAAGCTCAATAAGGTCCGATTTGCCTTAGGAGCGTAGAGAGCTTCAGTGACTTTAATCAAGGTGCCATTAGGCAAAAGGAATTGGGCCATTCCATGTCCTTGAACTAAACCTGATGGCCCAGCCATCGTAGTCACAGATGAATATGTAGGCAACATCTCCAAGAATAATTGCCTATGTCGTAGAATGGTGTGCGTAGTCGCACTATCCGCAAGACATTGAAGTTCATCCATTCCTAAAAGAAAAGCTCGTAATTAAAAAGGAGTCATAAAGAAAAGAACTCAACTTTTATTAATAAGCCAAACGGAATTACATCATCGTTTCTTTAACTAAAGGAAATCTAATCCAATAAACTAGTTAATGCAAAACAATGGTAGTCGTCTAACTCCTTTCGGTAATTCCAATGTAAATGTGACCAGGTGAGTAGAGAGATGTCGGTGGAGCGAGGCTCACTTAAGTACCACTGATCTCAAAACCTTCCTAGACATCACAATCACATTGAGTACGCCTACTTTGAAGAAAGACTAATAGCATTGGCATCTACTACAAAAATAATATGGCAATTGCCTACATCTCTTGGAAATAAAAAGACTTAATCAAAATCGCCAGTTTCTGGGTCTTGATCCTTGTAGTCTTCCACCCTTAGATCAAGATCTCTATCTTGATCTTCTTGTTCCATGTAATTTGCCTCCCTTGCTTCACGATACATCCTGTATGCGTTTGCAACGTTCTGGGATGCAGTACACTTCTTTGCCCAATGTCCACTTGATCCACATGTGAGACAAGCATCATTATGGTCAGGTTCCCTTGATCGAGGCGCTCTGGGAGCGTTTTGTGGACGGTTATTGCCTTTGGTGGCGTTACCACCATAACCGGAGACTTGGCCTCTCTCTCTCTTCACACGTTTACCTCCACGGTTCCGTGCACGCCTATCTTGGCGATTTCCTTCCTCTTTAGGGCGAGAATATGGACCAGAACGTCCAGAATTATCCCTACTCTTAGGGTTTCGCTCCTTGCGTCCTCCCTTGGAGGCGCGACTATAATTAGACTCCGGAATTGACTTGGTTCCCACGGGTCTGGAGTTATAGTTCTTCACAAGTATGTTGTCGTGCTTTTCAGCTACGTTCAAGGCACCGATTAGCTCATGAAATCTTGTGATGCGTCTAGCATTGACATCAATCCGATAGTTTTTGGCTATCATCAATGCAGAGACGGGGAAGGTGGAGAGAGTCTTCTCGATCAACATCGTATCAGTGATGTTCTGTCCACAGAATTCCATCATAGACTTGATACGAAGTGCTTCTGAATTGTAGTCAAGTACAGACTTGAAATCACAGAAGCGGAGGCTATGCCATCTCACTTCTAAGTCTGGAAGCAGGGAATCACGGACGTTGCCAAAACGCTGCTCGAGTTCTACCCGTAGTCTTCTTGGGTCTTCCTCATTGAGGTACTCATTTTGGAGCGCGTCATTCATGTGCCTTGTCATGAGAATGATGGCTTTGGCTTCGTTCGCCTCTCTCGTAGCTCTATTTGCTTCAAAAGCAGCAGCTTGTTGAGGAGTACGCACGTCCTGACTTGGCTCTTAGATCGTACTCAGGATCCCATCAGCCTTAAGATGCTGGCGCACATCACGGACCCACTTGTGGTATCCTGCGCCTGTTGTCTCTAGTGGAGCGAAGCTCAACTTGTTCAGGTTACTCATCCTGAAAAACAACAAGAAAATAGGTTTAGTTTCGGAGCAAAAAAGGCTACCATGAAAAACTATAAAATTTCTGAGCATAGTCGCTTCTAAGAAATTAGGGATTTTCTGAGCGTAGTCGCTTCCAAGAAAATCCGATTCCAAGAGGGGTTTTGGATTAGATCGAAACGACGATGTATGTGGTCGATCGTTTTCTTCTCAACAAACTCTAAGTTTGGAGGACTCTACAAGCTCTAAGCCCGGAGTGAGCACGAACCCCCACAGTTCGGCTTTTGGTCTCCCCTATGAAGAAGAAAGGGGGGTAGAAGAAGGGATGTTGGAAGTCCCCGAGAAAAGAAGAAGAAATTGAAAAACTTCAAAAACGGGAACTTTTAGAAAAGTTTACCTTGAAAAATAGCCAGAAATCTTGACCGGAAAAGTCGTTGAAGATGGCCGGAAAAAGGTCGCCGGGGGTCGCCGGAAAAGTGGCCAGAAACTGGTGGCCGGAGGTGGTGGCCGGAGCTAGGCAGGGTTGCTGCAGGGGCTGTGCAGGAGGTGTGCGGAGGCTGTGCAGTGGGTGTGCGGAGGCTGTGCAGTGGGTGTGCGGAGGCTGTGCAGGGGCTGTGCAGGGCTGGCAGGCAGATGCTCGGCAGGTGCTAGGCAGCTGTCGGCAGATGCAGGCACAGGGGTGCGCAGGTGTCGGCAGGTGTCGGCAGGTGTCGGCAGGTGTCGGCGGGGGCTATGCGGAGCTTTCGGCAGATGTCGACAGGGGCAGGCACAGGGGTGCGCAGGGTTCGGCAGGTGTCTCGGCAGGTCTCGGCAGGAGGCTTGCAGGGGCTGTCGGGAGGTCTCGGCAGATGCAGGCACAAGGCTCGGCAGATCTCGGCAGCTGCTCAGCAGGGCTCGCAGGGGCAGGCACAGGGTAGGCACAAGGCAGGGGCCGGTCTGATTTTTCCGACTGCCGGTTCAGGGGTTTTCAGGCCGGTTCCAGTGGTTCCGCCGCCGGTTCTGGGCTCCTTGGGAATAGGGCTTCGATATGTGGGGCGGTGGTTGCAGGATTTTGAAGGTTACGAAATTAGGGTTTTCAGGGTTAGGGCTTCGTGCTGATAACGTGTTGTAGAGAAACTGAAATCGAGAGGAATTTGCTGTGTATTCTCATTGATAATAGGGGCCTCTTTATATAGAGGATTACAATGTATAGAATCTCAATCATACAAGGAAAGTAATCGTACATTGAATAGGAATCTAGATCCTTCTAATTCAACCCTATTACCACTAGGTCAAGTAACCTAGAGTTTGGGCCAAACACAAATAGAGATATCCTTAAACATATTTATATATCATACACTCCAAAGAGCAACCTCTATCAACTTAAATAAAATGGGAAAACCGACCGTTGGATGAGATTATTATAATAAACTATGAGCGTAGTAAAAACTTTAGCCAATTTCACCATATTTTCGAATCCAATCGAATTAGTCAACCGTCGTCACTTGTATGTTTTCTTGGTTGACCGATGGCATGACAACTGCGAAACGTGCTTATTTTTTCACATCACGTCTGTAAATATTCCATCGATGGATGTGCGTAGACATAAGATAAAAATTTCAATTTTAATTACAAAGAAGTTTGCCTATATCAATTTGCCTCCAAAAGTTGTATGACTTGTATATTGCATTTAAATTGTTGAGGTTCATTCTAAAGCAACCATGAAGTGGAAAATGAATTTAGAGAAATCAACCGCTCGATTGAGAGATTGTAATGTTTTATGGTGATTGTAAAAAATTCAGCTAATTTGATTCTCGTTTCGAATTCGATCAACTAGATCAAATTTAGTTACTCTTATAAACCTTATATTTATATATCATACACTCCAAAGAGCAACCTCTATAAATTCAAATAAAATGAAAAAACCGACCGGTGGATGTGATTATTACAATAAATTATGAGTGTGGTAAAAAATTTAGCCAATTTCACCATATTTTCGAATCCGATCGAATTGGTCAACCGTTGTCACTTGTATGTCTTCTTGGTTGACCGATGACATGACGACCGCGAAACGTGCTTATTTTTTCACATCACGTATATAAATATTCAGTCAATGGATGTGCACGGACATAAGATAAAAATTTCAATTTTAATTACAAATACGTTGGCCTATACCAATTTGCCTCCTAAAGTTGTATAACTTATACATTGCATTTAAATTGTTGAGGTCCATTCTAAAGTAACCATGAAGTGGAAGATGAATTTGGAGAAACCAACCGCTGGATGGAGATATTGTAATGTTTTATGGTGGTTGTAAAAAATCCAGCCAATTTAGTTCTCGTTTCGAATTCGATCAACTAGGTCAAACTTAGTTACTCTTATAAACCTATATTTATATATCATACACTCCAAAGAGCAACCTCTATAAATTCAAATAAAATGAAAAAACTGACTGGTGGATGTGATTATTACAATAAATTATGAGTGTGGTAAAAAATTTAGCCAATTTCACCATATTTTCGAATCCGATCGAATTGGTCAACCGTTGTCACTTGTATGTCTTCTTGGTTGACCGATGACATGACGACCGCGAAACGTGCTTATTTTTTCACATCACATATATAAATATTCAGTCAATGGATGTGCATGGACATAAGATAAAAATTTCAATTTTAATTACAAATACGTTGGCCTATACCAATTTGCCTCCTAAAGTTGTATAACTTATACATTGCATTTAAATTGTTGAGGTCCATTCTAAAGCAACCGTGAAGTGGAAGATGAATTTGGAGAAACCAACCGCTTGATGGAGATATTGTAATGTTTTATGGTGGTTGTAAAAAATCCAGCCAATTTAGTTCTCGTTTCGAATTCGATCAACTAGGTCAAACTGAATTACTCTTATAAACCTATATTTATATATCATACACTCCAAAGAGCAACCTCTATAAATTCAAATAAAATGAAAAAACCGACCGGTGGATGTGATTATTACAATAAATTATGAGTGTGGTAAAAAATTTAGCCAATTTCACCATATTTTCGAATCCGATCGAATTAGTCAACCGTTGTCACTTGTATGTCTTCTTGGTTGACCGATGACATGACGACCACGAAACGTGCTTATTTTTTCACATCACGTATATAAATATTCAGTCAATGGATGTGCATGGACATAAGATAAAAATTTCAATTTTAATTACAAATACGTTGGCTTATACCAATTTGGTCAATGGATGTGCATGGACATAAGATAAAAATTTCAATTTTAATTACAAATACGTTGGCCTATACTAATTTGCCTTCTAAAGTTGTATGACTTATACATTGCATTTAAATTGTTGAGGTTCATTCTAAAGCAACCATAAAGTGGAAGATAAATTTGGAGAAACCAACCGCTCGATGGAGTGATTGTAATGTTTTATGGTGGTTGTAAAAAATCCAGTCAATTTAGTTCTCGTTTCGAATTTGATCAACTAGGACAAACTTAGTTATTCTTATAAACCTATATTTTTATGAGCGTTTTACCAGTAACTACAAATAATCACATATATTTACCAAGAGCAGGCTCTATACTCCGGAAGCCCGTGCGGCCAAACATGTTAACGGGTGGTTAGCCCATCTAAATCTGATGAGAGCAATAGCACTCGAAGTTTAAACAAATTACTCAATGTGCCATTAACACCTGTATTAGCCATTTCTCCCAAAATCAAAACAGTCCCAAAATCAAAATTCTTTCTAGATCTATAGATCTAGGGCTCCGATGAAGCTAGGCAGTGAAGCGACCACGGCGAAGCTAGCAGGAGAAGCGAGATGGTGAAGCTAGGCAGCGAAGCGATCGGAGAAGCGACACGGTGAAGCTAGGCGGCGAAGCGAGATGGTGAAGTTAGGCGCCTAGGCGGCGAAGCGACGCGGTGAAGCTAGGCCGAGAAGCGAGGCGGCGAAGTGATCGGAGAACCGAGGCGACGAAGCTAGAAGGAGAAGCTATTTTTTGGTCTTGGCCTGCAAATCTACCGGCAAGGAACTCGGCGAAGCTAAGGTTTGTTCTCAGCTTGCAAATCCACTGAAGAGTGAGGTCAGTATCAATTAAGATGAGTTGCTAAGCAACGAAACTTGATTTTATGTGACTGATAATGAATTGTATGAGCTTATTGAGAGTCAGTACCATTAAAATGCTTGCAACATGTGCAATATATGATTATTGACAGTCAGTAGCATTAAAATGCTGCAATATGTGCAATCTATGATTATATGGACCCTCTAAGGATCATTAACTTTAGTTTCTGAGGCTCAGTAGCTTTTGTTTCTGAGATTTGCTTGTTTTGATGGAAGATGATGAGTTTTGTGACTCAATAGTACATAATGAATTGTATGAGCTTTAGTTTCTGAGGGTCAGTAGTCTTAGCTTCATGATTTCACTAACACTATGTTTATTGTCCTCAAACTTGTGTTAGAAGAATAGCTATTGGTTCTGGTTTTCGTAATTGAGTGTTTTGAATTGGCATGATGATGTTGCTGTTCAGTAAACTTTTGAGGGTCAGTAAACTGCTGAGGATCAGTACTCATATATTTGCTGGAGCTTTGTAGAATAGGGAGGCTGATTCATTCTATTTTTTTTTGTGATCTTCATAATTGACATGCTCTGTTGGAGAATGTTGTTATGAGTCATTATGGTGTTACTTAGATAGGTCTTAAAATGTTTGGATAAATAATGGTGCCGAATCGTATCTAGTTTATGTTCCATAATGATTACTTTATTAACATGTCAAGATCATTCTGTGAGTGACATCTTTAAGTTTCTGATATATATATGCAATGATGACATATGTGCCTTTCTGTATGTGATGGTTGATTTAAGAGGTTTGAGATTGTGAATGGTGCAACTGAAGTTAGAGAACCAAGTGTATTGCTATTGAGGGTCAGTATGCTATTAGGTCAGTAACCCTATGTGTATTGCAACCTCATTTGATGTTTATTTATGAGGATCAATAGCTTTAGCTTCATGAGTGGATTCGCTTGATTGCATGAGGTATTCAACTCGATTCTATTATCGGTTCAATTGAGCTTGCATTTTTAGACAGGTTTCTTAGCTTTACTTTATGAGAAGATCATTGCAATTATGTCTACCTATAGGCTCTGTGGATATTTGACCTTATTATTGCTGGTAGTATTGCTCTGTGGATATTTTCTTAATCAAATATTTGAGGGTCAGTAAACTATTGAGGGTCAGTACTCATATATTTGCATTTCTCATAATGCACAGATTAATCGCAATGGCAAAAGAGGATGGTTGCTGCAATAGACCAAAAGGATGTATCAATTGGAACAAAGAAGATAAGAGCACAGAGACCGGATTACATACAGTTCTTTGTTTATTAGATTGGGATATTATTATATAAATGAGTAGTTTATTAGAAAAGTCAAGATGAAATGTAATAGTTCTCTGTTTCTTTGTATATTTCACAACCTCAAAAAAATACTATTTTGTATAGCAAAGACATGAGCATAAATAGAAAAAAGTATGGGTTGATTGCTCATGAAGATAGAACTGATTCAATTCAAAA